>NC_080386.1:44240003-44474349 GCF_014773155.1 Arachis stenosperma
TATCAACACCTTTACTAAAATGCGTACCAACTTCCAACACAAAGGAAGTCTTGGAGGAAGTACACAGCGGCATTTGTGGAAATCATCTCGGAGCGCAAGCTCTCACCAAAAAGATACTCCGGGCTGGATTCTATTGGCCAACTCTACAAAAGGAGGCTACAGAATTTGTAAGGACATGTCCACCATGCCAGAAGCATGCCAACTTTCACATTGCCCCACCAGAAAAGCTCATCAGCGTGACCTCACCCTGGCCATTTGCGAAATGGGGACTCGACCTTCTCGGACCCTTCCCACAGGGATCGGGACAAGTAAAATTCCTCATAGTAGGAGTAGACTATTTCACAAAATGGATCGAGGCAGAACCCCTGGCCAACGCCACCGCTCAAAGAAGTCGAAAATTCCTATATAGGAACATCATTACGAGATTCGGGGTACCATACTCCATCACCACGGACAACGGTACCCAATTTACAGACGCAGGCTTCAGAAAATTGGTGGCCGACTTGAACATAAAACACCAGTTCACCTCCGTCAAACATCCCCAAGCTAATGGACAAGTCGAAGCGGCCAACAAAGTCATATTGGCCGGACTAAAGCGAAGGCTACAAGAAGCAAAGGGAGCCTGGGCCGAGGAACTTCCATAAGTCCTATGAGCGTATCGAACAATCCCCCATTCTACTACAAACGAATCACCATTCCGACTAGCATATGGAGCGGAGGCAATGATTCCAATAGAAATCAAAGAAGGATCTCCCCGAGTAGTCCACTACAATGAACAAGCAAACTCCCAACTTCAGAGAGAAGAGCTCGACTTGTTACCCGAAATCCAAGAAAGGGCTCGGATCAGGGAAGAAGCTCTAAAACAACGAATGGCCTCCAGATATAATCAAAAGGTAGTGCCGAGAGGTTTTGCAGAGAATGATCTCATCCTAATCAGAAATGACATTGGAACAACTCGACCCGGAGAAGGAAAGCTGGCAGCAAACTGAAAAGGACCCTACCGAGTCATTGAAGTACTGGGGAAGGGCTACTACATACTCTCCGAGTTTGAGGGACGAGAGCTTCCCCGATCATGGCACGCCTGCAACCTAAGAAGGTACTACAGTTAGAAAAGGTAAAGGACCTCACTAAATGGATGCGCTCTTTTTCCTGAAAAGGTTTTTTAATGAGGCACCATGTAGAGACCTAGATCGTACCCGACTTAAAGGGACAAGGAAATTCCCACATGTATATATTTGCATTTTTTCTTTGAATAAAGTTTATTTAGATATTCTACAAGATTCCAAGACGCATTAATCTGAAGTATTCATCGTCCGATTATAAAGCAACAGGTCGGCAGAAAGTGAAAAACAAATTCACTGCGCGACCACGATAAAGACAATCGTCCGATAACGGTGAAAACGCGATTCACCCAAAAGACGATCTAAAGACGCCAACCATTTTTCTACAAATTGGCAAAGATAAACACAGAATAATGTAAGAAGTTATCGAAAGCAATCCAAAAAAGAACCTGACGAGGTCTTACGGATAGCTAATATAATAACTTAAAAGACTGGTCGACGTTCAGAAGTCGGACCAAGTCAACCCAAGTTATAAGTAAACCCTGGAAAGAGGTATGGCCAACCCTATTAAAGAGGATTACTTTAACTTAGAAGGGCCTGACATAACAAAAGTCAGTCCCAAACTAAAAAGTTATATAAGTAGTCCCTGAAAGGGATCTGACAAAGATCCAAGAAAGAGGACTACAAAAAATAACTTAAAAGGAGACCGATATAACCAAGTCAGACTCCTACCACTAAAAAAGTTATACGAGTAGTCCCTGAAAGAGATCTGACAAAGATCCAAGAAAGAGGACTACAAAAAATAACTTAAAGGAGACCGATATAACCAAGTTGGACTCCTACCATTAAAAAGTTATCAAAGTAATCCCTGGAAGAGACCTGACAAAGGTCCAAAAAAGAGGATTATAGAGATAACTTAAAGGAGACCGACATAACCAAGTCGGACTCCTACCACTAAAAAGTTATCAACATAATCCCTAAAAGAGACCGAGTAAAGGCCCAGAAAAAGGGATCTCAAAAATAACTTTTGAGGGGGACCGACATAAAGAAATCGGTCATAATGCGCTAAAAATACAAACAAGAGCGAGGAAAACTGATAAACAAGTAGGACCCCCCACAGGCACGGCCTCAAAGGGATCCAAGCTACAAACGATAAGCACACAAACAACCTAAAGAGGCCAGACAGCAAAATTTCAACAGATATCATGCATAATACGATAAAAGCTTCAAGTGGTCACCACAAAACCAACCTCGGAAACTACTTTTGTTTTTCAAAAAGAGTTGCAAGGCAGACAACTAGAAGTGTCAAGAAGAACAAACAAAACAAAGTTCAAAATCCCACAAACCGGGCTATTTACACAAAATATCCAGAAAAAGATCAGCTAAAGATCGGGAGCTTTCCCGGCAGCATCAGTATGAGGAGAAGGAGGACGAGTCTGAAGGGGCACAGCATCTACGGTCCCATCTTTCCAGTTCAGAATCTGGCATTCCGGATCAGATGTAACAGGGGGAGCAGAGGAGGTCGACACCTTAAGAGAAGGCACGGGGGTAGGATCAGTCTCATCATCATCCTGGTCATCAGGGACAATCTTACCATCTCTCATGACATTATCCAGGCTGATGAGAGTCAAGTCAGCATCAGGAGCAACAACCCAGAACTGCTCCATCAGGTTCTCGGAGGCAGCAGTTACGCTACCCACAAGGTGACCCTGAAGCTCACCATAATTAACCCGAGCTATTTCCAACTCCTCCCGAAGGCGCATCAATTCCCTATAAGCCGAGACATAGCTATCCTTATGTTTCAATGCCATGTCTTCGGCCAGCTTCAAAAAAGCAGCAAGGGCAATAGAGCTGGCCTTTTCACCCTCCAGTTCCTTCTCCACCTTAGCCAACTTCACCTCCAACTCCTCCTTCAGACCCTTGATTCGATCAAATTCTGACTTGGCCTCCTCCATAAAAGATTTGGTAGCATGAACCGGAATCCCCTGAATTGTTCGAAAAATAGCCGCACCCATATGGGCCATCTTCACACTATTTTGGGTAATAAAATACAAATGCTTTAGAAGAGACACGTCGTCCATGGAAAGCCCACCATAAGGGGTAATTTGCTGATCAACAAACTCAATGGCATCAAAGTCTGGAGCATCCAAGTTAAAGGGCTCGGATGTTTTTTGCTTTTTCAAAGGTGGGGCACCAGAAGCAGTAGCAGAAGTTTGAGGAGGATCGACCTGATGAAACTGGGAAGTAGGAATTACTTTCCTTGGCCCAAGGGAACTCGGCACAGGGGGCTTCAGGGGGACCTGTGAAGATCCCTCGCCGGCCACCTTGGCCGAGATGTTCAGAGCAGCAGTTGCCTTCTTTGCCCTTTTGAAGGCCTTCATAGAGTTGTTATTCTTTGATATCTCTACAAAACACAAAAACAGTCACGACAAAGAGTTACAAAAGAGGAAGAAAAAGGAAATAAGAACAGAAACAAGTCAGACAAATAGACAAACAAATACCCAAAGCAGTCCGAACCAAGGACGGATTAGTCAAAAATCTTTTTGTATCAAGATGAGGTGGTTTCCCCCAGAGATCCTCAAGAACAACTACAAAAGCGCGTTCGACATCATCAAGCATCTCCCAAGTATAGCAAGACACTTTTACATCCTTCTGCCACTCTAAAGGGAAGGAGGGCTCGTCATTTTCATCAAGAAAAAAGGGGCGGGCCCCCTCAACAGCTCGAACTCTAAAGAAGTAGTTCTTGAAGTCCTTAAAGGACTCATCATACATCGCGAACACTTTATGGCCTTGGGCGGACCGGAAAGAAACCCAAGAAGCTTTCTTTTTTGAAGAACCGCCAGGCTTGGCAGAAACAAACAAGTAAAGAAATAAAGTCTGGGAAGGTGTTACATCTAGTTCACGGCAGAGAAGTTGAAAAATTTTAATAAAACCCCAGGAATTTGGGTGAAGCTGGGATGGAGCAATATTACACGACCACAACAGGTCGGTTTCAAAAGCAGTAAAAGGAAAAGTAACATTCAACTGGCTAAAAAAGTATTCATAGGCATAGAAGAAGGGACGCTTCCTCTCAATGGAAGTCGGAGAACAAACCCTCTCATTAGAATCAGGAGCAACAAGCTCGTAATCCCCCTCGTGAGCATTATTGCCACAAATCCTATGACGCTTCCTCATCTCTATGCAAAATTCAGCGTCCACAACGGAAACACACAACAAAACAAGAGAGTCCAGCCAATCAGACATCCCCTCGGGAACTCTGGAAGACATCTCTACAATGTTATTGCGAGAAGACATGAGGCCAACTAAATCCTACAAGTAAAGAAAAGAAAATAAAGTTACTACAAACATCTCGGACAAAGGGGAAAACAACTCGGTCAATACTTCTGAGGCAATGAAAAGCAAGAAAAGGAAAACCCCAAGACTCAAACCAAAGTCCTGGGGCATCCTTTGGAGGCAGCAATAATGCAAGGTTTCCAGATCACATCCCAAGCATTTCTCAAAAAAAGGATTCAAAACAACAAGCGCTTTTCATCAAAGAAAAAACACAGCAAATCATTACAGAGCCTACCAAACAAAACATTCCCAAAGCAACAAAGCATAGGACCATTAAAGACGCAACCTTTTTTGAGAAAGATCAGACAGGAAGCAACCTCCAAAAAGTAAGAAACAGATACGGATCTTCTACCCATACCAAAAGCAACCAGAAAGCAACAGTAAAACCCCAGAAAGCCTCAACAGAAATTCCAAGAAAAACCACAAGAAGGGAGATAAGAAAAGCATATCACAGCAACAAGTAAAAGATCGCAAAAAGATCCAAACTTTCAAACATGCAAAATCAGAACTATCACCAAAATTAAAGGCGAAGCTACGGAAAAAGCAAGAAAAGCTAGTACCAACCTGGAAAAGAGCAGCAAGCTTCAAAGAGGGAAGACGAAATCTGGAAATGCCTTCTCACGAAGAATGCGAACAAAAGTAAATGTCGCCAGAGAACACCAAATGACGCCGCAATGAAAGGGAACCTGAAGTACAGAAGCAGAGAGTGGAGAGAACTGAGAAAAGAAGTTACGAAAGAGCAAAGGAGAGAAACCGTTTTCAGGTGTTTTCAAAATCGAAAGTAAAGAGCCTAGGAGAAACGGGGCAATTAATGCTCAAAATTAAAAGCATTAAACCCTCGCACGTTCCCAAAAAAGCGCCGGTGCAAAGGCGCGCATTTTCTAGTAGAAAACGTTCTACATTCAAAAGCTGATACAAAGGAATCGATAAAATGCTTGAGTTCGGCTTCACCAAAGAAGGACCGAAGTCTAGGACTCGGCCTCAAAAAAGAAGACCGAGCTCAAGCAGGGGCACTATTCATACCCTGGGTCGAGCTGTCCGACCCGGGATGTTCTACAGGCAAAGCGACCGACCTCTTCAGGTCAGGACAACCCGACCTCTTCTCAAAGAGCTCGGCCAAGTCACAGGAAAGCCCAAACAAAGGGCCCAAATAGAGGAACACGCCCCAAATCCTAAGGCAGCCCAAGCCTACAGAGAGAAAGGCGGTTCCCTTAAAGATAAGATGACATCACTTAAAGATAAGATAAGATAAGATAACTAACTTATCTTATCCACAGAAGGCCACATCTCACCCTTATAAATACACTGGAGCACCCAGGTATAACTCATACTCTGATTCTACTCAATACCTGCTTAACACCCTTGCTAACTTAAGCATCGGAGTCTCTTGCAGGTACCCCCCACCCTCCGGCGACGAAGGATCAGCACCCCCAACAAGTCCAACAAGTCGGACACACCAGCTCCGGCCGATACCCACCTGCCGGACACGTCGGTTCCGACCAACACAGGCGATCTCATCTAAGATCGACCTACAGTTTCAGGTAACCCTCGGAACAGTATAATAGTCCATACTTTGCCTGAGATTTGATGGCCCAAACCGGCGTTCCAAATCAGCTCAAAACTGCCCGGCGTTAAACACCGGAACTGGCACAAGAATGGGAGTTAAACGCCTAAACTGGCACAAAAACTGGCGTTTAACTCCAAGAGAAGTCTCTACACGAAAATGCTTCAATGCTCAGCCCAAGCACACACCAAGTGGGCCCGGAAGTAGATTTTTATGTAATTTACTCATCTTTGTAAACCCTAGGCTAGTTCTCTACAAATTAAATAGGACCTTTTACTATTGTATTCTCATCTTGGTAGCTATCTTTGAGTAGTCTTATGCTATCTTAGATCATGGGGCTGGCCTCACGGCCATGCCTAGACCTTGTTCTTATGTATTTTCAACGGTGGACTTACACACCATAGATTAAGGTGTGGAGCTCTGCTGTACCTTGAGTATTAATGCAATTACTATTGTTCTTCTATTCAATTCAGCTTGTTCTTGTTCTAAGATATTCATTCGTACCCAAGAACATGATGAATGTGATGATTATGTGACGCTCATCATCATTCTCACTTATGAACGCGTGCCTGACAACCACTTCCGTTCTACAAGCAAACAAGGCTTGAATGTTTATCTCTTGGATTCTTTAATCAGAATCTTCGTGGTATAAGCTAGAATTGATGGCGGCATTCAAGAGAATCCGGAAGGTCTAAACCTTGTCTGTGGTATTCTGAGTAGGATTCAAGGATTGAATGACTGTGACGAGCTTCAAAATCCTGAAGGCTGGGCGTTAGTGACAGACGCAAAAGAATCACTAGATTCTATTCCAACCTGATTGAGAATTGACAGATGATTAGCCGTGCTGTGACAGAGCGCATTGAACATTTTCACTGAGAGGACGAGACTGTAGCCATTGACAACGGTGATGCCCAACATACAGCTTGCCATGGAAAGGAGTAAGAAGGATTGGATGAAGACAACAGGAAAGCAGAGAGACGGAAGGGACAAAGCATCTCCATTCGCTTATCTGAAATTCTCACTAATGAATTACATAAGTATCTCCATCTTTATTTTATACTTTATTCATATATCATCCATAACCATTTGAATCTGCCTGACTGAGATTTACAAGGTGACCATAGCTTGCTTCATACCAACAATCTCCGTGGGATCGACCCTTACTCGCGTAAGGTTTATTACTTGGACGACACAGTGCACTTGCTGGTTAGTTGTGCGAAGTTGTGATAAAGAGCTGAGATTGCAATTGAGCGTACCATGTTGATGGCGCCATTGATGATCACAATTTCGTGCACCAGGCCACTATGGCGAATTATATATCAAATCGAAGCTCCGGACGTTAGCTTTCCAACGCTAGTGGAACCGCATCATTTGGACCTCTGTAGCTCATGTTATGACTGTTTGAGTGCGAAGAGGTCAGGCTGGACAGCTTAGCAGTTTCCTCAACTTCTTGTATTCCTTCCACTTTTGCATGCTTCCTTTCCATCCTCTAAGCTATTCTTGCCCTGTAATCCTTGAAATCACTTAACACACATATCAAGGCATCGAATGATAATAAGAGAGGATTTAAAATTAACTAAATTAAGACCAAAGAAACATGCTTTCAATCATAGCACAAAATCAGGAAAGAGAATGTAAAACCATGCAAATCATATGAATAAGTGGGCAAAGGCTTGATAAAAATCACTCAATTAAGCACAAGATAAACCATAAAATAGTGGTTTATCAACCTCCCCACACTTAAATGTTAGCATGTCCTCATGCTAAGCTCAAGAGAAACTATAAAGGAGTGAAGAGGAATGATAGAATGTATGAAATGCAACCTATCTACGTGAATGCAACTACATGCAAAATGTTTCTACCTACTTGGTGAAAAGTAAATAAATCTTTCAAGAACAAATATAAACCGGATTTCACTAATTCAAATTACAAAATACAGTACAATGAACTTGCAAGAAGAAGATAGCTCCTAAAAGTAGGGAACATAGAATTGAGCACTGAACCCTTACTGGTAGTGTATATCATTCTAACTCTCAAGTTTCTATGGTCAATTATCTCAATTCTCTACTAATCTTGCTTTCTATAGCTTGCTCTTCATCTAACAATTAACAAAAATTTAATGCACCAATACACAAATCAAGAGGTCTTTTAAGGGTTGTAATGGGGTTAGGGTCAAGGTAGGATTGTATTTGGCCAAGTGGACTAAAATCTGAATCCTTAATTAACATAAACTTTCCGCCTAACTTAAGACAATCCATTTAATTAAAATGCAAAATCTAACTTCCCATTAACTGTGTTTTTCACATATTCATGCATCCTCAATTTGTGTTCAGAACATATGCATTAATACCAACACTTACTTTGGGGCAATTTATCCCCTTTTATTATTTGCTCTTTTCTTTTTCTTTTTCTTTTTTTTTTATTTTTCTCAATGCATATGATTAAAGTATTGAATGCAATAATATGTGCTCAACTATTATTTTGCACATTTTTCACTAAAATATACAACACCCAATTATTCAAACCAAATATTTTCAAACCTAACTCCCCCACACTTAAATCATGAGCACTTTTACTAGTCTAAGCTAACCAAGGATTCAAATTAAGGACATTATTATTTTTCGCTTAGAGTTAGTAATGAGCTAAAGTAAAGAACAAATGGGTATATTAGGCTCAAATTGGTTTGCAAAGGATAATGAAAGGGTAAGGCCATATGGATATGTAAGCTTAGTGAAACAAAGGCCTCAATCATATCGGTGCATGCATACATCAAACAATGGAAATATAGAATTAAGCAAGACAAAGATCATAATTTTAGAGAGAAAAACACACACCAAAAATAATATATTGGTTGATAAAATGTAACCAATCAAAATAGGCTCAAAATCTCACTGGTTTCGTGTGTTCGAGGTCTAAACTATGTTCCAAAATAATATTTCTTCATACAAGTTTTTCCAAAAAGTTTTATTCAAATTAGTGAAATGCTATAAAAATTTTCTTGAAAAAGAGAATGTTACTTCAACCAAGTGGTAAAATATGCACAAAATAAAACAGACATGCAATCAAGCATGCAAATGCAACAATGTAAAACAAAAATTGGTGTTGAAAAGGGACTAACTAACCCGTGGAGATCGGTATCGACCTCCCCACACTTAAAGATTGCACCGTCTTTGGTGCATGCAAAGATGTGCAGGTGGCGGGGGTTGTGGTTCCTCAGCTAGTGCTTTTTTGTTCCTTTCCTTGCCAGTGGTATGGGAGTAGCTTTCTCTTTACCTTTCTTGGTGGCCATCCTGAAAGGAAACGAGAAAAGACATTAGCATTCAAGGGTTATAGCAAGGAAAAGAATAGGAAAGGTGGTAATGAATGCACAGGTATGGATAATGATGTGAACACATGGTCATGACTACATGTGGCAAATCAATAATGGAAATATAGCAAGTGCATGTGAGAAAAGTTGAATGCAAGGTGTTTATTGGCATGCCGGCAAAGGGCATGAGTAGCATAGGTCAAGCATTCAATGTCCAAATTAGATTACCAAGTCTCTCAAATTAATAATATGTTTGTAAAAACAATTATATTTAAATAATAAAATAGAGAAGGAGTTATGTAAAAAGCAGGCATTTAGAGTAGTAGAGCTCAAAGAAATCTAAAAATAAGGTATGGAAAATATTAATTAGAACATGCAAGCACCCTTATAATAATATATAATTGTTTAAACAAATCACAAATAATCCATGAGCAAGATATGGGAAATAATGACCCAAATAAATTTTCAACACCAATTAAAAGAAAAAAGAAAGAAAAAGAAAGGAAGGAAGAAAGAAATAAGAAGGGAAAGAAAAGATTTAGATTTGGGAAAGAAAAGATAAGATATTTGGCTGCTCTGGATAAGTTGTGCGGCGCAAGCGACACAGACGCGTGGGGAACACGGTCGCGCGACTTGCGCTTAAATTAATCGACGCGGTTGTGTCGGTCACGCGGACGCGTGACGCATTTTGTGCTACTGGCGCGAGGGCAGCCTCGCGTTCGCACAACTCTCTGTTCAAAATTCATTATTGCGAAATTCCAGGATGACGCAGTCGCGTAGTCGACACGATCGCGTGAGTGGCCATTATAGGGATATGACGCGAACGCGTCAGCCATGCGTCCGCGTGGTAAGGCTTGTGCTTCTAGCACGAGTTCAGCCACGATCCAGCTCAACTTTTGTCCATACACCCTTTTTACGTCGATTTACAGGGCACGCGGCCGCGTGGGGGACACGGACGCGTGGGTGGCATGTTTCGCATGTGACGCGGACGCGTCAGCGACGCGGTCGCGTGGGTCAAATTTGTGCTAAAGGCACGCCTCCAGCCACGCTCTCGTGTGACTTTCTGTTCACTTTTTGTTTCTCCCTAAAGCACCTGCGACGCAGACGCGTCAGCGACGCAGACGCGTCAGCGACGCTGTCGCGTCCCGTGCGATTTTTTTTATAATGCAGTATGAAGAATGCAATGCTTAATATGAATGCTATGCAAGTATGCATGATTTCAAGTTCAATCAAAACTCAAAAACAAACAAAACAGACTAGAACTAAAACTGAAAAGGGAACGATCATACCATGGTGGGTTGTCTCCCACCTAGCACTTTTAGTTAAAGTCCTTAAGTTGGACATTTGGCGAGCTCCTTGTTATGGCGGCTTATGCTTGAACTCGTCCTGAAACTTCCACCAATGCTTGGTCTTCCAATAAGCTCTATCAATACTAAGTAAATTCCTCAAGCTTTGATGGAGTTCTTTATAAGCTTTGAGCTCCCAAAATTGATCCTCATATATTCCCGGATCCCAAATCTTGTTTCTACACCCGTCTTCAAGTTGATCATCATTGTTTCAGCCGGGTGGCTCAGCTTTAGAATTCTCACTGAAGCGTCTAAACAACTTCCTAGACCCATTCAATTGAGCTTTACACCAACCTTTGCGTTTAAACTTAAAGCTTCTAACCATAATGAACCTTGCAGGGCAATTCTTACCACTGACCATCTTCCTCTTACTCTTAATGCACAAAGAGTTCTAAGTTGACCATCCGTCTCCAGTAGCCCATATTCAAGTGGAATTAGAAAGCTAAGGGATATGAATTTTACCCACTTGAATGTTGTGAAGGATGATGGCAACTTAGGGGGAGGTGTTTCTAATGAACGTGCAAGTTCCACTCCCTTGTGCTCTTCTTCAACATCTTCCATCTCTTTGCAATCTTCTTCAATATCAACCTCTTCCTCTTGGTGGATTTCTTCCAATTCAATCTCTTCTTCATTGTTCACCATGGGCATGGGAGATTGTGCTTCTTCTTCTTTCATCTCCATGTCAAGTCCAATGGGAGAGGACACAAATGTAGATAAGAATTCATCAATGATCGAATCCATCTCTTGACCATCCCTTTCAAAGTCTTCAATCATGAGATGCCTTGGAGGTTGTACACCCTCCTCAACATCAGTCTCAAACATCTTTGAAGGAGGTTGTATAACTTGACTTCCCATGGAGGTTCAGCATCTCCTAAGTCTTCAACCACTGCCTCCTCTTTTTCTTCAATAATTCCAGCTTCCCCCACTTGTTCCAATATCAAATCGTGCTGCTCACTATCCACCGGAGTGCCCAATTTCTCCTTCCTTCTACGTTCTTTAGTAGATTTCCCACATGAAGCCATGGGGGTTCTTTGAATGTCTGAACGTCGAAAATGTAATTGATTTCTGTCTTGATCCAGGTATTTAAGTATGAAATCGTATTCATCCTTGATGATTTTCTGTTCAACCATTTCTTCACCTTCGAGTACAAAATCCTCCTTGTTGTCTTCCTTCACTAGTTCTGCAACCGCGCTGTCAACTTCAAGGGTCTCTACTACCTTCACCTTTAGTGCCTCCTCTAGCTCCTTATGAAGTATGGATTCGCGAAGATGATCCTTTCTCTCTTATTCTATGTCAATAGTATCAGTGGGATCATGTTGCTCTTGGATTGATGGATGTTGGCGCTCTTCCATGGATGGTGGTGATGGGATGGGTGGATCATTATGTGGTTGAGATGAAAGTGCAGTGGAGCTTGAGGATTGAATATTGGGTGTAGAGGGTTGGCCCATGCGGGATATAAGTGCTTGAAGAGTAGAGGTGAGACTAGTGATAGAGGCAAGTTTGCTTTCCATGGAGGTTTGGGGTGGATAGGAGGGTTCATTTGTTGGGAGAAAAGGTTCATAACACGGAAGTGGTTCCTCTTGATAAGGATATGGAGATGGTGTATATTGAGGTGGTGGTTCTGGGTATGGTTCATATGGTGGTTGGTGTGGTGAATAAGGATTGGGGTCATATGGAGGTGAATGGTGGAAAGGGGCTTGTGAGTGTGGTGGTTCAAAGTTATGTTGTGAGGATGGTCTCTGAGCATACGGTGGGGCTTGTTGGTAGCTACTAGGCGTTCCACCATATCTATCAGCTTGGTATGCATTGTAGGATGGTGTTTGTCTATGATATCTTGGAAGGTGTTGTTGCCTAAAGGGTTGATCAGATCCTCTCGGCTCTGTCCATCTTTGATTGGTCTGACCTTGATGCATATTCCTGTTATAGCTTTCTCTTCCTGCAACATAGTTGTAACCAGACTCATAGCCAAAGGGGTGAGAGTTCATAGTAGTAGAAGAAAATAAAAACAAAAACTAATCAAAAAGAAAATATTTTGAAAAAGATATGATTTTTGAAAAAGATTTGAAATTTGATTTTGAAATAAGATAAGATAAGATAAAAATTTTAAAATCTGAAATTTTTTTTTGAAAAAAATATTTACAATAACCAATAATAAGGCACACGTTTGCAATTCCCCGGCAATGGCGCCATTTTGAAGAACTGAAGATTGATGATTTAGAAGTTATAATAAATTCTCGTTGCAAGTATAGTTTCTAAACCAAGCAATGAACCTTTCTTACCAACGTTTTGGTTGTCACAAGTAACAAACCCTTTTAAAATTGATAACCGAGTATTCAAACCTCGGGTCGTCTTCTCAAGGAATTGCAGGGAGGTATGTTCTTATTATTGGTTATGGATTCTGTAAATTGGGGTTTTGAAAGTGGGGAACAAGTAAATTAAAGGACAAATAAAATAAATAATTGACTATAAAATAAACTCTTGGCAAGATATGAAGATTCGGAAGTCCTATCCTAGTTACTCCTATAAGAATGGAAGTTAATCCCACTTAGTTAACCTTTGCGTAAGCAAGGAAAAGTCAAGTGAACCAATTGGTTAGATTTTCCAAGTCCTAGCCAACTCCTAAGGAAAGACTAGAGTTAGTGGAATTCCAGTTAATTAGCCGACATAACAATCAATCATGAATAGTTGATAACTCAAGAGCTTCCAGTTAATCAATTAAAGCCAATAATATAAAAATCTAAATAAGAATCATAAATATCTGGAATACCTCAAATAACATTCATTCAAAGCAGTCAAATCTAACATGGAAAATATTCATAAGCCAATTGGGCAACATAAATCAAATACAAATAAAAGCATTAAAGTATCTCAAAGTAGAAGAGAAGTCAAAATAAAGGAATATTGAACCTGATATGAAGATGAGATAAATCATAATTTCTAAAAATCCTAATCCTAAATCCTAGGAGAGAGGAGAGAGCATCTCTCTCTAAAAACTACATCTAAAACCTAAAATTGTGAGTTATGAATGCATCATCTGATTCTGCTCTACTCCCAGCCTCTAATCTATGTTTTCTGGGCCGAGAACTGGGTCAAAAACAGCCTAGAAGTCACTTCTAGCACTTTCTGGTCCGTACAGGTCGTGGCCATGTGACGCGGAGGCGTCATCCATGCGTTTGCGTGGAATGAGATTCGCAGATGCGACGCGTCCGCGTGGAGTGCGCGTTCACATCGCCTATATGTACGGCCACTATGGCAAATTATATATCAAATCGAAGCCCCGAACGTTAGCTTTCCAACGTAAGTAGAACCGCGTCATTTGGACCTCTGTAGCTCATGTTATGACCGCTTGAGTGCAAAGAGGTCAGGCTGGACAGCTTAGCAGTTTCATCAACTTCTTGTATTCCTTCCACTTTTGCATGCTTCCTTTCCATCCTCTAAGCTATTCTTGCCCTGTAATCCTTGAAATCACTTAACACACATATCAAGGTATCGAATGATAATAAGAGATGATTTAAAATTAACTAAATTAAAACCAAAAAAATATGCTTTCAATCATAGCACAAAATCAGGAAAGAGAATGTAAAACCATGCAAATCATATGAATAAGTAGGCAAAGGCTTGATAAAAATCACTCAATTAAGCAGAAGATAAACCATAAAATAGTGGTTTATCAGTGTCAATTGCATGTTTCCAAATTTTCCCAAGATTTTCGAAAAATCTCATGCATTGTTTTCTTCATGATCTTCAAGTTGTTCTTGATAAAGTCTCCTTGTTTGATCTTAAAATTTTCTTGTTTTGTGTTTTTTCTTGTTTTTCATATGCATTTTCGGATTCTTAGAATCGAGAGTTTAAAAATTTTTAAGTTTGGTGTCTTGCATGTCATTCTTTTCAAAAAATTTTTCAAAAATAAGTTCTTGATGTTCATCTTGATCTTCAAAGTGTTCTTGGTGTTCATCTTGACATTCAAAGTATTCTTGCATGCATCATTGGTTTTGATCCAAAATTTTTATGTCTTGAGTCTTTTTGTTATTTTTCTCTTTCTTCATTAAAATTCAAAAAAAAATAAAAAATATCTTTTCCTTATTTCACTCATAAAATTTGAAATTTTAGGTTGACTTAGTCAAAAATTTTTAAAATTTAGTTGTTTCTTGTTAGTCAAGTCAAAATTTCAATTTAAAAATTCTTTCTTTTCAAATCTTTTTCAAAAATCAAATCTTTTTCATTTTTCTTCTTAATATTTTTGAAAATTTTAAAATTGATTTTCAAAATCTTTTTCTTTTTTCCATCTCATATTTTCGAAAACTTTACTAACATTTAAGGATTTGATTCAAAAAATTTCAAGTTTGTTACTTTCTTGTTAAGAAAGGTTCAATCTTTAAATTTTGGAATCATATCTTGTAATTTCTTGTTAGTCAAGTCATCAATTTTAAAATCAAATCTTTTTCAAATCATATCTTTTTCAAATTTTAATTTCAAAATCTTTTTCTAACTTCTTATCTTTTCAAAACTTACTATTTCTTATCTTTTTCAAAACCACCTAACTACTTTTTCACTTCTCATTTTCGAAAATCACCTTCCTCTTTTTCAAAAACCTTTTTAATTAACTAATTGTTTCAAACTCTAATTTTATTTTATTCCTTTCTCAATTTTCGGATATTAAATAATTTTTAAAATAAAAACAAAAATATTTTTCCTTTTTCTTTTATTTAATATTCGAATTCCCTCTCTCTCTCTCTCTCATCTCTTTCTATTTATTTTATTTATCTACTAACACTTCTCTTCTACTCATAATTCGAACCCTTTCTCTCCCTCTACCTCATTCTTCTATTCTTTTCTTCTTCTACTCACATAAAGTAATCTCTATACTGTGACATAGAGGAATCCTCTTCTTTTCTGTTCTCTTCTTTTTTATATGAGCAGGAACAAGGATAAAGATATTCTTGTTGAAGCTAATCCTAAACCTGAAAGGACTCTGAAGAGGAAGCTAAGAGAAGCTAAAGCACAACACTCTGGAGAGGACCTGACAGAAGTTTTCGAAAAAGAAAAAGACATGGCTAAACCCAATAAAAATGGCGGAGGTGCAAGGAAGATGCTTGGTGACTATACTGCACCAACTTCCAACTTCTATGGAAGAAGCATCTCAATTCCTACCGTTGGAGCAAATAACTTTGAGCTTAAGCCTCAATTAGCTTCTCTAATGCAGCAGAATTGCATGTTTCATGGACTTCCATCGGAAGATCCTCATCAGTTCTTAGCTGAATTCCTGTAAATCTATGATACTGTTAAGACCAATGGGGTTGATCCCGAGGTCTACAGACTTATGCTTTTCCCTTTTGCTGTAAGAGATAGAGCTAGGACATGGTTGGAGTCACAACCTAGAAAAAGCCTGAACTCTTAGGACAAGTTGGTTAATGCTTTCTTGACCAAATTCTTTCCACCTCAAAAGATGAGCAAGCTTAGAGTGGAAGTCCAAACCTTCAAACAGAAGGAAGGTGAAGCCCTTTATGAAGCTTGGGAAAGGTACAAGCAATTAACCAAAAGGTGTCCTTCTGACATGCTTCTAGAATGGAGCATCATATGTATATTCTATGATGGTCTGTCCGAGTTGTCAAAAATTTCATTAGACCATTCTGCTTGTGGATCTCTTCATCTGAAACCCCTTGCGGAAGCCCAGGAACTCATTGAGATGGTTGCAAATAATCAGTCCATGTACACTTCTGAAAGAAATCCTGTGAATAATGGGATGACTCAAAAGAAAGGAGTTCTTAAGATTGATACTCTGAATATTATATTGGCTCAGAACAAAATACAGACTCAGTAAGTCAATATGATTTCTCAGAATCTGACTGGATTGCAAGCTGCATCCGACAATGCTAAAGAAGCCTCCTCTGAAGGAGAAGCTTATAACCCTGAGAATCCTGCAATGGAAGAGGTGAATTACATGGGAGAAGCCTATGAAAACACCTATAATCCTTCATAGAGAAATCACCCAAATTTTTCATGGAAGGATCAACAGAAGCCTCAACAAGGTTTCAATAATAATAATGGTTGGTGAAATAGGTTTGGCAATAGCAAACCTTTCCCATCATCTTCTCAGCAACAGACAGAGAATTATGAGTAGAGCCTCTCTGGCTTAGCAAACATGGTTTCTGATCTATCTAAAGCCACTCTCAGTTTCATGAATGAAACAAGGTCCTCCATTAGAAATTTGGAGGCACAAGTGGTTCAGCTGAGTAAAAGAGTCACTGAAACTCCTCCTAGTACTCTCCCAAGCAATACAGAAGAGAATCCAAAGAGAGAGTGCAAGGCCATTAATATGACCAAAATGGCCGAACCTATAGAGGAGGAGGATGGCGTGATTTCCATTGAAGAAGACCTTAATGGGCGTCCACTGACCAATAAGAAGTTGCCTAATGGGGAACCAAAGGAATCTGAGGCTCTTACAAAGACCATAGAGATTCCACTGAACTTCTTATTACCATTCATGAGCTCTGAAGAATATTCTTCTTCTGAAGAAGATGAAGTTACTACTGAAGAGCAAATTGCTCAATATCTAGGAGCAATCATGAAGCTGAATGCCAAGTTATTTGGTAATGAGACTTGGGAGGATGAACCTCCATTGCTCATCAATAAACTGAATACATGGATTCAGCAGACATTGCTTCAAAAGAAACTGGATCCTGGAAAGTTCTTAATACCTTGCACCATAGGCACCATGACCTTTGAAAAGGATCTGTATGACGTGGGGTCAGGTAACAACCTCATGCCTCTCTCTGTAATGGAAAAACTAGGGTCTTTGAGGTACAAGCTACAATAATCTCACTAGAGATGGCAGAGAAAGCAATGAAAAAGGCTTATGGACTTGTAGAGGATGTCCTAGTGAAGGTTGAAGGCCTTTACATCCTTGCTGACTTCATAATCCTAGACACTGGGAAGGATGAGGATGAATCCATCATCCTTGGAAGACCCTTCCTAGCCACAGCAAGGGCTGTGATTAATGTGGACAGAGGAGAGTTAGTCCTTCAATTGAATTAGGACTACCTTATGTTTAAGGCTCAAGGATCTTCTTCTGTAAACATGGAGAAGAAGCATGAAAAACTTCTCTTAAAATAGAGTCAGACAGAGCCCCCACACTCAAACTCTAAGTTTGATGTTGGAGGCCATAATCATGCTCTGAGCATCTGTGAAGCTCTGAAAAGAGCTCACTGTCAAGCTATTGACATTAAAGAAGTGCTTATTGGGAGGCACCCAATTTTATATTATTTATCTATGTTATTTATGTTTTCTTTAGGATAATGATCATGTGGAGTCACAAAATCAACTGCAAAAATTAAAGAAAAATAAAAAACAGCATCAAAAATGGCACACCCTGGAGGACGAGCTTACTGGCATTAGGATACCAAAATGGGCGTTTAACGCCCAGCCTGGCACCATTCTGGGTGTTTAAACGCCAGAAATGGGCAGCAGTCTGGCATTTAAACACCAGTAAAGGTATTAAAATGGGCGTTTAAATGCCTAGTCTGGCACATTTCTTGGCGTTTAATCGCCAGAAAAGGCAGCAGACTGGCGTTTATGTCATGACCCAAATCAAGTCATGACTGGCGCTCAAGGGACAATTCCCTCAGCAAGCCAAACGACCAAATTTTCAGACAAACGGACAGAATCTCCTCTGTTTCTAGGACCTTACCAATATAAATATTAAACCCCTGTATTAATAATAAACCTCCTTTTCCAAGGACAACAACAACAACGTACTCCAAATTACATCCACAACCAAATATATCCAAAATACGCATCATACATATATCAAGTTGATAACTAGAGTATATAGTTAAAACCATAAGTCTTACATAACCAAATCATAATTACTACCTAAACAGTTCAAGATTCAAAATAACATAACCCGCACGAGGATCCTGCCTGTGACATATGGAGCATTGACATAATCTAGATTTTGAGCAAAGGTTCCATTACATAATTACTTAGCCCTTGGAAAGAAGAAGGGCTCACCAAAATGACTAAGATCTACTGAGGGGCTGGTGGAATGGAACCTGGAATGACTCCTGTATCTGAAAAATATGAGAATATAATAGGGTGAGTTTTGCAACTCGGTGAGCAAACATTACATCTATAACCCACACGAGACAATACAGAATTTACCTTGAAAATTATATTTCTTTTCAGAGATGGGAAATTCATATTAATTAATTATACAAACAATAGATAAATAGTTAAGCGGATGAACTGAAATGGGAGTTCTCATTCCAGAAGTCAAATCAAATCAAATATTACACACCTAGGGCTGCTCCACCTCTAAGGGTAGCCCTTTCCTCTAGTGTGCCCGTACGGTATAACAGATCCAACGTGTGGCCTACACGTTAGGCTAGCAACGCCCCTACTAGCTGAGGTCTGAGCCAGATGCATCTAGGTTAACGTCATAACCGCCGTGAACTACGGTTTTCTAGTCAGAGTCTCCCAAACCAATCCAAACCAAATCACTTATAAAAATCTCTAGTGCTTATAACATACTACTAAATTCCATAGCAAATCAATATATATAGGATTGCATACTAAAATTTAAATAAGGTCAAATAAGAAAACATTTATACTTTACAAAATATATAAATATCGTCTCGTGTGTATTTTTATAAAATTGTAAGTTTCACAAATCAATATTTATTTTCAAAAATTCAGAAATAAAATATTTTCAAACTCCAAAATTAATTATTCAACATAGATATTGATAATAATATATTTAAAAACAATTATAGATATAATATCCACTCACAACTTATTCCAAAGAACCGGAAGCAACTCTGAGCGCGTCAACGAGCTACCAAATGATGTCCAATAACTCTACAACTCTAGAAATATGACAATAATGATATTTGTGAGCTACGAATATCGTCAATTAACATAATCTTACTCACCTTGACAAAAGTCCCAAATTTTCTAACCATAATAACCCTAATTCGGATTTTGCTATACCCACAAGTATAGGGATGCTAAAAATTTGAGATATAGCTAATTATTGAGTCAAAGAGTTACCTTGAAGCCTCAATAATAACCAGAACTCAAAAGTTGAATACTTTCTTCACTAAATAGGTTGAAGCTCCATGATTTAGGGTTGTGATAAAAGAAATTTGAATGAATAAAATAAAGAAGAGAAGAGAAGGAGAAGGAAGTAAAATGAAAGAAGTGGATTTAATGATAGTGTATGATTTCAAGAAGAAGAGATGAGAAGATGGAAAGGGAGAAGAAGAAGAAGAAGAAAAAGAAGAAGAAGAAGAAATGAAATTGAAAAAGAGGGAGAAGGGTTTCGGGTAAAAGAAAATAAGTGGGGCTGGGGAGAGGGGTGAGTCACGTGACTCATTAAACCCCTCTTCCTTTTTTTTTTCTTCGGTTATAACATTCTCTCCCCCTTAAGAAATTCGGTCCCCGAATTTCAAACCCATAAACTATGATAAGTGTGATAGTTACCTTCAAACTCAAACAAATACGGATATTTGTCGCGCATAGCGTCCTCCACTTCCCAAGTTGCTTCTTCTACCGAATGATTCTTCCAAACAACTTTCACAGATGCTATCTCTTTAGAACGTAGTTTCTTTACTTGACAATCTATTATAGTCACTGGTTTCTCTTCAAATGATAAATCTTCGTTTAGCTCTATGACTTGTGGTGCAAGCACATGAGATGGGTCGGGAAGGTATTTGCACAGCATTGATACATGAAATACTGGATGAATCATAGACAACTCAGACAGCAATGCCAAGCGGTAAGCAACTGCACCTATTCTGTCCAGTATCTCAAATGGACCAATGTATCGAGGACTAAGCTTGCCTCTTTTCCCAAACCTCATCACTCCTTTCATAGGCGACACTCTCAGAAATACCTGATCACCCACTGAAAACTCTAAATTACGCCTTCTGTTATCAACATAAGCCTTCTGCCTACTCTGAGCTGCTAATAAACGTTCTCTTATTATGCGAACCTTCTCAACCGCATCTTGTACCAAATTTGGCCCCAAAAGCTTAACCTCACCAACCTCAAACCACCCAATAGGTGACCTGCATCTTCTCCCATAAAGGGCCTCAAATGGTGCCATTTGAATGCTGGCTTGATAACTATTATTATAAGAGAACTCGATCAAAGGTAGATAGTTGTCCCAATTCCCACCAAAATCTAGAACACAACACCTTAACATGTCTTCCAATATCTGGATCGTCCTCTCTGATTGCCCATCGGTTTGAGGGTGAAAAGCTGTGCTAAGATCTAGACGAGTTCCTAACGCTTTTTGAAAAGATTTCCAAAAATGAGAGGTAAACTGGGGCCCGCGATCTGAAATAATGGACACTGGAATTCCATGTAGCTTAACTATCTCATCAACGTAGAGTTGAGCATACCGAGTGATGAGCGGATATTTTGTACGCTTTTTGGGGGTAATTTCATGTAGATTTTAGCATGTTTTAATTAGTTTTTAGTTAATTATTATTAGTTTTTAGGCAAAAATCATATTTCTGGACTTTACTATGAGTGTGTGTATTTTTCTGTGATTTCAGGTATTTTCTGGCTGAAATTGAGGGAGTTGAGCAAAAATCTGACTTAGGCTGAAAAAGGACTGCTGATGCTGTTGGATCCTGACCTCCCTGCACTCGAAATGGATTTTCTGGAGCTACAGGAGTCCAATTGGCGCGCTCTCAACGGCGTTGGAAAGTAGACATCCAGGGCTTTCCAGCAATATATAATAGTCCATACTTTGCGCAAGGATAGACGACGTAACTTGGCGTTGAACGCCAAGTACATGCTGCTGTCTGGAGTTAAACGCCAGAAAAACGTCATGATCCGGAGTTGAACGCCCAAAACACGTCAAAACCTGGAGTTTGACGCCAAGAAAGGCCTTTACACGTGAAAAGCTTTAGTCTCAGCCCAGCACACACCAAGTGGGCCCCAGAAGTGGATTTCTGCACCAATTATCTTAGTTTATTCATTTTTCTGTAAACCTAGGTTACTAGTTTACTATTTAAACAACTTTTACAGACTTATCTTGTACCTCATGCTATTTTCAGATCTGAATTACATACTTTGTGACGGCATGAGTCTCTAAACTCCATTGTTGGGGGTGAGGAGCTCTGCAGCGTCTCGATGATTTAATACAATTCCTTTGTTTTCCATTCAAACACGCTTGTTCTTATCTAAGATGTTTATTCGCGCTTAACTGTGGAGAAGGTGATGATCCGTGACACTCATCACCTTCCTCAATCCATGAACGTGTGCCTGACAACCACCTCCGTTCTACATCAGATTGAATGAATGTCTCTTAGCTTCCCTAATCAGAATCTTCGTGGTATAAGCTGGATTGATGGCGGCATTCATGAGAATCCGGAAAGTCTAAACCTTGTCTGTGGTATTCCGAGTAGGATTCCGGGATTGAATGACTGTGACGTGCTTCAGACTTTAACCTGCTGGGCGTTAGTGACAGACGCAAAAGAGGGATTCTATTCCAGTAGGAGCGGGAACCAACCAGTGATTGGCCGTACTGTGACAGAGTGCGTGCATAGCTTTCACTGCGAGGATGGGAAGTAGCCATTGACAACGGTGACACCCTACATAGAGCTTGCCATGGAAGGAACAATGCGTGTGAGAAAAGGACGCCTAGGGAAAGTAGAAATTCAAAGGACAAAGCATCTCCAAAACTCCAACATATTCCTCATTACTGCACAACAAGTAACACTTTTATTCTCTATTATTAAAGTAATAACTATTTATTCTACGCTCTAATTGGCAACGAAAATACGAGGCTAAAGAATCCTATTGGTATCCTGACTAAGCCAAATAAAATAACATTGATTGCTTCAAACCAATAATCTCTGTGGATTCGACCCTTACTCACGTAAGGTATTACTTGGACGACCCAGTACACTTGCTGGTCAGTTGAACGAAGTTGATCTTGGACCATATTCTATTATCATATTCTATAAAGAGATACAATTTTGTCCACCAAGTTTTTGGCGCCGTTGCCGGGGATTATTGAGTTTGGACAATTGAAGGCTTATTTTATTTCTTAGATTAGGAATAATTTATTTTTATTTTTATTTTTTATTGTTATAGAGTCATTAAATCTTGATAGGATAGTTTATTTTCAAAAAAAATTTCTTTTCAAAAATATTATTTTTCTTAATTAATTGTTAAATTTTCGTGAGTTTAGTGTCTTGTTCTAAGTTTGGTGTCAATTGCATATCTCATATTTTCTTTTAAAATTTTCGACTTGTGTTCTTTGTTCTTCATTGATCTTCAAGTTGTTCTTGCTTATTTTTCTTGTTTGATCTTGAGTTTTTCTTGTTCTGTGTCTTTTCTTGTTTTTCTTGTGCTTTTTCAAAACATTAGTTTTCAAAAATTTAGTTTATCCATAAAAATAATACATCTTTAAAATACATTACATTTTTAATTCAGTTGGTTATAGTGTTGGCTTATGTTCTTGGCAATGGGGCACCAGTTCTTTTGAAAATCTTTTTCAAAAATAATTTTTCTTGGTTTAATTTGTGCCAAACTTTAAGTTTGGTGTTTTCTTGTTAATTTTAATATAATTTTCGAAAATTTGTCTTGGTTTTCTAAAAATTTTAAGTTTGGTGTTCTTTCTTGTGTTCTTGGTGTTCTTGTGAATCTTCAAGGTGTTCTTGAGTTTTTCTTGTGTCTTGATCTTAAAATTTTTAAGTTTGGTGTTCCTTGGTGTTTTCCCTCAAAAAAATTTTCGAAAAATAAGGAGCATTGGATCTAAAAATTTTAAGTCTTGTGTCTTTTGTGTGTTTTTCTCTTTCATCATAAAATTCAAAATTCAAAAAATTTTTATTTTTCTAACTAATTTTGAACTAATTTTTTTCGAAAATCTTTTATAAAAATTCAATTTTCAATTTCAAAATATTTCCACTTTCTTTTATTTATTTCGTTCTTTTCTTTATTTTACAAAAAAAAAAATTTTTTTTCGATTTTCTTCTTCTTTTTATTTTATTCCATTTTTGATTATTCCATCACCATATTTCAAACTATAAATTCTCAACTTGTATTCAATCATGGAAGCAAGTAGGAATGAACAGTCCAAGAGGACTCTGGGGTCATATGCCAACCCCACTACTGCTTCATATGGGAGTAGTATCTGTATACCCTCCATTGGAGTTAGTAGCTTTGAGCTGAATCCTCAGCTCATTATCATGGTGCAGCAAAACTGCCAGTATTCTGGTCTTCCACATGAAGAACCTACAGAGTTTCTGGCACAATTTCTGCAAATTGCTGATACAGTACATGATAAGGAAGTGGATCAGGATATCTACAGATTACTACTGTTTCCATTTGCTGTAAAAGATCAAGCTAAGAGGTGGTTAAATAACCAGCCTAAGAACAGCATAAAAACATGGAAACAGCTGTCAGAAAAATTCCTGAATCACTATTTCCCTCCCAAACGGATGACACAGCTAAGGCTAAACATCCAAGGCTTCAAACAAGGAGATAATGAATCCCTTTATGATGCTTGGGAGAGATACAGAGAGATGCTAAGAAAATGCCCCTCTGAAATGTTTTCAGAATGGGTGCAATTAGACATCTTCTACTATGGGCTTACAGAAAAAGCTCAGATTTCTCTAGACCACTCAGCTGGTGGATCTATACACATGAGAAAAACAATTGAAGAAGCTCAAGAGCTTATTGATACAGTTGCCAGAAATCAACATATGTATCTAAGCAGTGAATCTTCCATGAAAGGAGAAGCTAAAACAGTAACTGCAGAACGCAGTCCGGTGGATCAGGCTAATGAATTTAATCAGCAATTAGACTTTCTAACTCAGCAGCTAGCCGAATTCAAGGAGATATTACAGGAAACAAGAATGGCAAACAGGAACATGGAAGTGCAATTAAAGCAAACAGAAAAATGACTGTCAAAACAAATAGTAGAAGAATGCCAAGCAGTTCAATTAAGAAGTGGGAAAACATTAAATACCTCACTTCAAAGCAGCAAGAAGTAAGGACATGAACGAATAGATAATCAAAATCCCTCTGAGGACAAGCAGAGCCCAGAAAGGGATAAAGCTGGCGCTGAACGCCCAGACCATGCTGATTCCTGGCGTTCAACGCCAGAAACAAGCTTGAATCTGGCGTTGAACGCCCAAAAGGAGCATGGTTCTGGCGTTCAAACGCCAGTAACAAGCAAGGAAGTGGCGTCTAACGCCACTCCAACTCCTACCTCTGGCATTCAAATGCCAGTAGGGAATCAGTCACATACAAGTGCTGATAACAAGGCTTCCCAACCCACTTCTGTAGGTAATAAACCTGCAGCAACTAAGGTTGAGGAATACAGAGCCAAAATGCCTTATCCTCAAAAACTCCGCCAAGCGGAACAAGATAAGCAATTTGCCCGCTTTGCAGACTATCTCAGGACTCTTGAAATAAAGATTCCGTTTGCAGAAGCACTTGAGCAAATACCCTCTTATGCTAAGTTCATGAAAGAGATCTTAAGTCATAAGAAGGATTGGAGGGAGACTGAAAAGGTTTACCTCACTGAAGAATGCAGTGCAATCATTCTAAAAAGCTTACCTGAGAAGCTTAAAGATCCTGGGAGCTTTATGATACCATGCACATTAGAAGGTAATTGCACCAAGCAAGCTTTATGTGACCTTGGGGCAAGTATCAACCTAATACCTGCATCTACTATCAGAAAGCTTGGTTTAACTGAAGAAATCAAACCAACCAGGATATGTCTTCAACTTGCTGATGGCTCCATTAAATACCCATCAGGCGTGATTGAAGACATGATTGTCAAGGTTGGGCCATTTGCCTTTCCTACTGACTTTGTGGTGCTGGAAATGGAGGAGCACAAGAGTGCAACTCTCATTCTAGGAAGACCTTTCCTAGCAACTGGCCGAACCCTCATTGATGTCCAAAAAGGGGAAGTAACCTTGAGAGTCAATGAGGAGGAATTTAAGTTGAATGTGGTCAAAGCCATGCAACATCCAGACACCCCAAATGACTGCATGAGTGTTGACATGATTGATTCTCTGGTAAGAGAGGTCAATATGGCTGAGAGTCTCGAATCAGAGCTAGAGGACATCTTTAAAGATGTTCAGCCTGATTTGGAGGAATCAGAGAAGATAATAGAACCTCTGAAAATCCCTCAAGAAGAGGAGAAACCTCCAAAACCCGAACTCAAACCATTGCCACCATCCCTGAAATATGCATTTCTGGGAGAAGGTGATACCTTTCCTGTAATTATAAGCTCTACCTTAGAGCCACAGGAAGAGGAAGCACTAATTCAAGTGCTAAGGACACACAAGACAGCTCTTGGGTGGTCCATCAGTGATCTTAAGGGCATTAGCCCAGCCAGATGCATGCATAAGATCCTATTGGAAGGCGACGCCAAGCCTGTGGTCCAACCACAGAGAAGGCTGAACCCAGCCATGAAGGAAGTGGTGCAGAAGGAGGTCACTAAATTACTAGAGGCTGGGATTATTTATCCTATTTCTGACAGCCCCTGGGTGAGCCCTGTTCAAGTTGTCCCAAAGAAAGGAGGCATGACAGTGGTTCATAATGAAAAAAATGAACTGGTTCCCACAAGAACAGTTACAGGGTGGCGTATGTGCATTGATTATAGAAGGCTCAATACAGCCACCAGAAAGGATCATTTTCCTTTACCATTCATAGACCAAATGCTAGAAAGACTAGCAGGTCATGAATACTACTGCTTCCTGGATGGATATTCAGGTTATAATCAAATTGCAGTAGATCCCCAGGATCAGGAGAAAACGGCATTCACATGCCCATCCGGAGTATTTGCATACAGAAGGATGCCATTTGGCCTGTGTAATGCACCTGCAACTTTTCAAAGGTGCATGCTCTCAATTTTCTCTGATATGGTGGAAAAATTCCTGGAAGTCTTCATGGATGACTTTTCAGTATTTGGAGACTCATTCAGCTCCTGCCTTAACCATTTAGCACTTGTTCTGAAAAGATGCCAAGAGACTAACCTGGTTTTAAACTGGGAAAAATGTCACTTTATGGTGACTGAAGGAATTGTCCTTGGGCACAAAATTTCGAACAAGGGGATAGAGGTGGACCAAGCTAAGGTAGAAGTAATTGAAAAATTACCACCACCTGCTAATGTTAAGGCAATCAGAAGTTTTCTGGGACATGCAGGGTTTTATAGGAGGTTTATAAAGGATTTTTCAAAAATCGCCAAACCTCTGAGCAACCTGCTAGCTGCAGACACGCCATTTATCTTTGATGAGGAGTGTCTGCAGGCATTTGAAACTCTGAAAGATAAATTGGTCACAGCACCAATCATCTCTGCACCAGACTGGACATTACCATTTGAACTAATGTGTGATGCCAGTGACCATGCCATTGGTGCAGTGTTGGGACAAAGGCATGACAAGCTTCTGCATGTCATTTACTATGCCAGCCGTGTGCTAAATGATGGACAGAAGAATTACACAACCACAGAAAAAGAGCTACTTGCAGTGGTTTACGCCATTGACAAATTCAGATCCTACTTAGTAGGATCAAAAGTGATTGTGTACACTGATCATGCTGCTCTTAAATATCTACTCACAAAGCAAGATTCAAAACCCAGACTCATCAGATGGGTGCTGCTTCTGCAAGAGTTTGATATAGAAATAAGAGACAGAAAAGGGACAGAAAATCAAGTAGCAGATCACCTGTCCCGAATAGAACCAGTGGAAGGGGCGTCCCTCCCTTTCACTGAAATTTCTGAAACCTTTCCGGATGAGCAATTACTAGCCGTCCAGGAAGTGCCATGGTTTGCAGACATTGCAAACTACAAGGCAGTGAGATTCATACCCAAAGAGTACAGTAAGGTGCAATCAAAGAAATTAATCACAGATGCAAAATACTATCTTTGGGATGAACCATATCTCTTTAAGAGATGTGCAGACGGAGTAATCCGTAGATGTGTGCCTAAAGAAGAAGCACAGAAGATCCTCTGGCATTGCCATGGATCACAGTATGGAGGACATTTTGGAAGTGAACGAACAGCCACAAGAGTCCTCCAGAGTGGCTTCTACTGGCCTACTCTCTATAAAGATTCCCGAGCGTTTGTGCTTAACTATGATAGTTGCCAGAGATCAGGCAACCTGCCCCACAGTTATGCTATGCCTCAACAAGGAATCTTGGAAATTGAGTTGTTTGATGTATGGGGTATTGACTTCATGGGACCTTTCCCACCATCATACTCAAACACCTATATTCTGGTGGCAGTGGATTATGTATCCAAATGGGTGGAGGCTATTGCAACACCCACTAATGACACTAAAACAGTGTTAAAATTCCTCCAGAAACATATCTTCAGCAGATTTGGTATCCCCAGAGTGTTAATCAGTGATGGGGGTACTCATTTCTGTAATAAGCAGCTCTACTCTGCTCTAGTCCGTTATGGAGTCAACCACAGGGTGGCTACTCCATATCACCCACAGACTAATGGGCAGGCAGAAGTCTCAAATAGAGAACTTAAAAGAATCCTGGAACGGACTGTAATTAACCGCAGAAAGGATTGGGCAAGAAGCTTGGATGATGCTCTGTGGGCATACAGAACAGCATTTAAGACCCCTATAGGGACCTCTCCATACCAGCTTGTGTATGGAAAGGCGTGTCACTTGCCAGTGGAACTGGAACACAAGGCCTACTGGGCAACCAGATTCCTGAACCTTGATGCCAAATTAGCTGGAGAAAACGATTGCTCCAGTTAAATGAGCTAGAAGAGTTTAGACTCAATGCTTTTGAAAATGCAAAAATTTACAAGGAAAAAGCAAAAAAATGGCATGATAAGAAATTGTCATCCAGAGTCTTTAAACCAGGGCAGAAAGTTCTGCTATTTAACTCTAGGCTCAAATTATTCCCCGGGAAATTAAAATCCCGGTGGAGAGGTCCATATGTAATTACAAGTGTATCACCATATGGCTACATAGAGCTTCAAGATAATGACTCTAACAAAAAGTTCATTGTCAATGGACAAAGAGTTAAACATTATCTTGAAGGCAATTTTGAGCAAGAATGCTCAAGACTGAGACTTAATTGAAGAATCAGTGATAGTCCAGCTAATGACATTAAAGAAGCGCTTGCTGGGAGGCAACCCAGCCATATACAAAGTTTAATTACTAATTAAATAAATTTTCTTTCTTTACATGTTTAGGTCTAAGTATCTTCAAAGGTGGAATAACAAATTAACTGAAGTCCCAAGAGTTACAGAGAAATTTGGAAGTTCACTGGCATGAAAAAGCCAGTAAGAAACACTTTGGGCGTTAAACGCCCAAAAGAAGCACTCACTGGGCGTTTAACGCCAGTAAGGGTAGCCTTCTGGGCGTTAAACGCCAGAAAGGAGCATCTTCTGGGCGTTAAACGCCAGAAAGATGCACCTTCTGGGCGTTTAACGCCAATCTGCTAGCATTCTGGGCGTTTAGAAAAACGCCCAGTAAAGAAGGACTTCCTGGCGTTCAACGCCAGAAAGAAGCATCACATGGGCGTTGAACGCCCAGGAGAAGCATCACATGGGCGTTAAACGCCCAAACCATGCACCATGTGGGCGTTTAACGCCAGGATGGTGGGAGGAGGTACAATTTCGTTTTTCTTTATATTTTTTTCCAAACTTTTATGTTTCAATTCATGATTTCTTGCATTAACATATTTCAAATTATCATCTCTCATCCCAAATTAGAGTTCTAAAAATCCTAATTTCTAATACCCCTTTTTCAAAATATCAAAGGTATCTTAATCCATAAAGGACAAATTAATTTTCAATCCAATCAAACTCTTTTAAAAATTTGTTTTCAAAAATCTTTTTCAAAATTAAATTTTTCAGATTTGTCTTTTAAATTCTTATTCATATCTTTCTCTTTTAAAAATTATATCTTTTTCTAATCATATCTTTTAAAATCATATCTTTTATCTTATCTCTTTCTTATTTTTCGAAAAATAACCCACCCCCCCTCCCTATATCTTGTGTTCGGCGCCCTCCTCATCATCCACACTGCTCTCCTCCTATCCCTCTTCTTTCTTCCCTTTTTGCTTGAGGACAAGCAAAGCTCTAAGTTTGGTGTGGATATCCGTGATCATCAAATTCATGGCCCCAAGAGAAAAACAACCCACCCAAAAGGGCAAGAAAGAAAGCGCTCCAAAGCCACTTTGGAATCAAGGGAAGTTCTTATCTAAAGAACATTCAGATCATTATTATAAAATAATGAGTCACAGATCAGTGATCCCGGAAGTCAGATTTGATTTGAAAGAAGATGAATATCCGGAGATCCAAGAGCAAATCAGAAACAGGCATTGGGAAATTCTGGCCAATCCTGAAACAAAAGTGGGAAGAAACATGGTTCAAGAGTTCTATGCTAATCTATGGCAGACAGAAAGGCAAAGAATCGTTGGAGCTGCTATCTTTGATCATAAAACTGTGGTCAGAGGAAAGATCATTCATACCAATCCTGACAGGATCAGGGAGATATTCAAGATTCCTCAACTAAAAGACGACCCAGACTCCTTTAATAGGAGAATGATGAGGGTCAATAAAGGATTGGACAGGATCTTGGAAGATATATGCGTTCCTGGAGCCAAGTGGACTACCAGCACAACTGGCGACCCAGTTCAACTAAAAAGGGAGGATCTAAAACCAGTAGCCAGAGGCTAGCTGGATTTCGTAGGGCGTTCCATATTGCCCACCAGCAACCGTTCTGAAGTAACCATCAAAAGAGCTGTCATGATTCACTGCATCATGTTGGGAAAAGAGGTAGAAGTCCATCAACTGATCTCATGTGAGCTATACAAAGTAGCAAACAGGAACTCTAAAGACGCCAGATTGGCCTATCCAAGCTTAATTTCTATGCTCTGCAAAGATGCCGGAGTGAAGATGGGAATAACAGAGTACATCCCAGTTGAAAAGCCAATTACTGGAATATCAATGGTCAGACAGCAACAAGATGATTCAACCAAGAAGAGAGCACAAGAAGCTCTCCCAGAACTGCCTCAATTCGAATATTGGGAACATCTTGAAGCCTCTATTTCCAGATTGCAAGAAGCTATGGATCAAATAAAGGAAGAACAGAATAATCAAAGTAGCATGCTTTGCAAACTGCTCAAAGAACAGGAGGAGCAAGGGCGTGATCTAAGGGAGCTGAAGCGCCAAAAATTAATCCTTGAACAACACCCCAGAGATTAGAAAAACACTTCCTTCCTCAAAACAAAAGGTTGCTGAGTTCCAATTTTCCTGCTTTAATTTAGTGATAGCATTTTTTTTTATTTATTTGAAATTCACCTTAGGAGATATTTAGTAGTAATTAGTATGTCTATTTTGATTTTATTTCCAATTAAGCTATAGTTTATTTTTCTCATCATCATCAGGCATGAATAAAGTAGTAGATTTTATTTTAGAATAAAGAAGTAATCTATATTTTTCGAGTTCTTAATAATAAAATTTATAATTAATTATATGTGGTGGCAATACTTTTTGTTCTCTGAATGAATGCTTGAACAGTGCATAAATTGTATTTTGAATTTGATGAATATTGGCTCCTGAAAGGATGAGGAACACGAAAAATATTATTGATGATCTGAAAAATCATGAAATTGATTCTTGAAGCAAGAAAAAGCAGTCAAAAAAAAAATATAATTACAATCAAAAGGAATAAAAGCTAAGCAGCCCTTAAAACCAAAAGGCAAGGGTAAAAAGGATCCAAGGCTTTGAGCATCTATGGATAGGAGGGCCCAAGGAAATAAAATCCAGGCCTAAGCGGCTAAATCAAGCTGTCCCTAACCATGTGCTTGTGTCATGAAGGTCCAAGTGAAAAGCTTGAGACTGAGTGGTTAAAGTCGTGATCCAAAGCAAAAGAGTGTGCTTAAGAGCTCTGGACACCACTGACTGGGGACTCTAGCAAAGCTGAGTCACAATCTGAAAAGTTTCACCCAGTTATGTGTCTGTGGCATTTATGTATCCGGTGGTAATACTGGAAAACAAAGTGCTTAGGGCCACAGCCAAGACTCATAAAATAACTGTGTTCAAGAATCAACATACTACACTAGGAGAGTCAATAATACTATCTGAATTCTAAGTTCCTAAGGATGCCAATTATTCTGAAAATTTAAAGATACAGGGGGATGCCAAAACTGTTCAGAGACAAAAGGCTACAAGCCCCGCTCATCTAATAAATTTGAGCTTCATCTAAAACTCTGAAATATATATTACTTCTTAATTTCTGTTAGAACCTATTTTATTCATCTAGTTGCTTGAGGACAAGCAACAGTTTAAGTTTGGTGTTGTGATGAGCGGATATTTTGTACGCTTTTTGGGGGTAATTTCATGTAGATTTTAGCATGTTTTAATTAGTTTTTAGTTAATTATTATTAGTTTTTAGGCAAAAATCATATTTCTGGACTTTACTATGAGTGTGTGTATTTTTCTGTGATTTCAGGTATTTTCTGGCTGAAATTGAGGGAGTTGAGCAAAAATCTGACTTAGGCTGAAAAAGGACTGCTGATGCTGTTGGATCCTGACCTCCCTGCACTCGAAATGGATTTTCTGGAGCTACAGGAGTCCAATTGGCGCGCTCTCAACGGCGTTGGAAAGTAGACATCCAGGGCTTTCCAGCAATATATAATAGTCCATACTTTGCGCAAGGATAGACGACGTAACTTGGCGTTGAACGCCAAGTACATGCTGCTGTCTGGAGTTAAACGCCAGAAAAACGTCATGATCCGGAGTTGAACGCCCAAAACACATCAAAACCTGGAGTTTGACGCCAAGAAAGGCCTTTACACGTGAAAAGCTTTAGTCTCAGCCCCAGCACACACCAAGTGGGCCCCAGAAGTGGATTTCTGCACCAATTATCTTAGTTTATTCATTTTTCTGTAAACCTAGGTTACTAGTTTACTATTTAAACAACTTTTACAGACTTATCTTGTACCTCATGCTATTTTCAGATCTGAATTACATACTTTGTGACGGCATGAGTCTCTAAACTCCATTGTTGGGGGTGAGGAGCTCTGCAGCGTCTCGATGATTTAATACAATTCCTTTGTTTTCCATTCAAACACGCTTGTTCTTATCTAAGATGTTTATTCGCGCTTAACTGTGGAGAAGGTGATGATCCGTGACACTCATCACCTTCCTCAATCCATGAACGTGTGCCTGACAACCACCTCCGTTCTACATCAGATTGAATGAATGTCTCTTAGCTTCCCTAATCAGAATCTTCGTGGTATAAGCTGGATTGATGGCGGCATTCATGAGAATCCGGAAAGTCTAAACCTTGTCTGTGGTATTCCGAGTAGGATTCCGGGATTGAATGACTGTGACGTGCTTCAGACTTTAACCTGCTGGGCGTTAGTGACAGACGCAAAAGAGGGATTCTATTCCAGTAGGAGCGGGAACCAACCGGTGATTGGCCGTACTGTGACAGAGTGCGTGCATAGCTTTCACTGCGAGGATGGGAAGTAGCCATTGACAACGGTGACACCCTACATAGAGCTTGCCATGGAAGGAACAATGCGTGTGAGAAAAGGACGCCTAGGGAAAGTAGAAATTCAAAGGACAAAGCATCTCCAAAACTCCAACATATTCCTCATTACTGCACAACAAGTAACACTTTTATTCTCTATTATTAAAGTAATAACTATTTATTCTACGCTCTAATTGGCAACGAAAATACGAGGCTAAAGAATCCTATTGGTATCCTGACTAAGCCAAATAAAATAACATTGATTGCTTCAAACCAATAATCTCTGTGGATTCGACCCTTACTCACGTAAGGTATTACTTGGACGACCCAGTACACTTGCTGGTCAGTTGAACGAAGTTGATCTTGGACCATATTCTATTATCATATTCTATAAAGAGATACAATTTCGTCCACCACCGAGCTGCACTGAAAGTTGTTTTCACCGGAAGAAAGTGAGCTGACTTCGTCATTCTATCCACAATTACCCAAATTGAATCAAAACCTTTAAAACTACGAGGTAAACCTGTTACAAAATCCATTGTAATCCTTTCCCACTTCCATTCAGGTATCTCAATCTGTTGCAATAACCCAGCAGGTCTTTGATGTTCAGCTTTAACCTGTTGGCAAGTTAAGCAATGAGAAACAAAAACTCCTATGTCTTTCTTCATGCCTTCCCACCAAAACAATTGTTTCAGATCTTGATACATCTTATTGGAGCCTGGATGAACGGTATACTTAGAATTGTGAGCCTCCTCCAAAATAGCTTTCTTCAAGTCAGAGTTATCTGGCACACATAAGCGTTGACCACAACGCAATACATCTTGATCAAGAGAAAAGTCTGAGTTCCTCCCATTACGAACATCTTCCATAAGCTTTCTTAGTTTCGGATCATCACTTTGTGCAACCTTGATCTGTTCTATTAGGGAAGATTGGGCTCGAACATGTGCTAAGAAAACTCCTGATTCTCCAAGATCAAATTGAATTCCACTGGCCTCCAATTGATGGACTTCTTCAACAATTGGTCTCCTTCCAAGAGTGATATGGGCCAAGCTACCCATAGATTTTCTACTGAGGGCATCTTTGCCTTTCCAGGATGATACAAAATGGTACAATCGTAATCTTTTAGCAACTCCATCCATCTCCGTTGCCTCAAATTTAAATCCTTCTGTTGAAATATATACTTCAAACTCTTGTGATCCGTATAGATTTCACAGGTCTCACCATAAAGGTAGTGTCTCCAAATCTTTAAAGCAAAGACAACCGCTGCCATTTCCAGGTCATGAGTTGGATAATTCTGCTCATGCTTCTTGAGTTGTCGCGAGGCATAGGCAATAACGCGGCCATGCTACATTAATACACAACCAAGTCCTATCCGAGATGCATCGCAAAAGACTGAGAATCCCCTGGACCCAGAAGGTAAAACAAGAACTGGTGCTGAGGTTAGACAAGCCTTAAGTGTTTGAAAACTTTCCTCACAAGCTTCTGACCATTGAAACTTCACATTCTTTTGAGTTAACTTGGTTAATGGTGCCAAAATTCTTGAGAAGTCCTTGATGAATCGCCGATAGTAACCGGCCAACCCTAGGAAGCTTCGAATTTCTGTCACTGTAGTTGGCCTTGGCCACTTCTGAACGGCTTCAACCTTCTTTGGATCCACCATGATTCCATCTTTTGATACCACATGCCCCAAGAATGTCACTTGATCAAGCCAAAACTCACATTTAGAAAACTTAGCATAAAGCTTGTGATCCCTTAAAGTTTGTAACATAATCCTCAAATGATACTCATGCTCTGCAGCACTTTTCGAATACACCAAGATGTCATCAATGAAGACGATAACAAAACGATCTAAGAAAGGTTTGAAAACTCGGTTCATCAGATCCATGAAAGCTGCAGGCGCATTTGTCAGACCAAAGGACATTACTAAGAACTCATAGTGGCCATAGCGAGTACGAAAAGCAGTTTTCCAAATGTCTTCCTCTTTTATCTTCAATTGATGGTACCCTGAACGCAAGTCAATTTTTGAGAAACATGTAGCTCCTTGAAGTTGATCGAACAAATCATCAATCGTTGGCAATGGATACTTGTTGCGAACAGTTATCTTATTGAGCTGACGATAATCCACACATAGTCGCATCGTTCCATCCTTCTTCTTTACGAATAGAACAGGAGCTCCCTACGGAGAAGTGCTAGGACGAATGAATCCTTTCTCTAGCATGTCTTCCAATTGAACTTTTAATTCTCGTAACTCAGTTGGAGCCATACGATAGGGAGGAATGGACACAGGTTGGACTCCCGGAGCCAATTCTATGGAAAACTCAACCTCACGATCAGGCGGCATCCCCGGTAGCTCATCAGGGAACATGTCAGGGAATTCTCTAACAATCGAAACATGATCAAGACTAGGCACTTCGGCATCAACATCTCTAACAACTGCTAGAAATCCTTGGTTTCCCTTATCCATCAATTGCATAGCACTCATAGATGAGATGATGCTAGCTAAAGTGGGACAGTCATCACCCTTAAAAATAAAAGGTGAGATACCCGGTATGTCAAACTTTACAGTTTTGGAGTAACATCCCACATCAGCATGACAAGCTGCTAACCAATCCATGCCTAAGATGACATCAATATCTTCCATTGGTTCTAAAAGGATCAAATCAGCTAAGGTTTCAACCGAATTAATTCTAACAACACAAGACCGAAATACGACTTGAACCATAGCGGAGACTCCAAGCGGAGTGCCAACATGAAATGGGTGGGGTAATAGTTCATGTTGTTTGTCAAAAAGAGATGCAAGATGTGGAGATACATATGAATAATGAGAACCCGTATCAAATAATACTCGAGCATCTAAAGAACAAACTTGTAAAGTACCTGCCACCACAGCATTAGAAGCTTGAGCATCTTGACGTGTTAAAGCGTACACACGTGCCTGACCTCTTCCTCTTTGGCTCCCTCCTCTGTTATAAGTCTGACCCCTGCCACCTGCTCCTCTGCCACTAGGACCAGAAGAATTTTCAATAGACATAGCTGATGATGATGGCATTGGTGTTGTAGGACGTGCAATGCCTGGAGCAAAGCCTCCTCTAGCATTTGGACAATCTCTCCTAAGATGACCATATTGACCACAACCAAAACATGCTCCAGTAGCCTTGAAACATATACCAGAATGGTAACTCCCACACTGATGGCAATAAGGCTGAGCTGGTCTTGTCTGATTTCAACCCTGTGCACTAGATTGAGAGGTGCTCTTAACAAAAGGTCTGGGATTCGAAACACTCATGGAAGCAGATCCAGAAGAAGCAACCCCACCAAAAGATGCTTGAGGATGAGCTCGATACCCCGAATAACCTTGCTGATTAGTTTGACCATGATGAGACAGAAATCCTCCTAAACTAGATCCACCAGAAAATTGTCCCTTCATCTTGGGCTTCTTACCAACATCCTTAAAAGCATTTCTCTCCGCTATCCCAGCTTCAATTCCATAGGCAGAGTTTAGGACATCCTTAAAAGACATGCGTCCAACTTCAGGCATAAGAGTAGTGAACATAGGTTCTGCCAACCCATGAACGAAACGACGAACTTTCATCTCTTCTGAATTCACCAAGTACGGAGCACTCTTAGAAAGTCTAGTAAACTCCTTAGCATACTCAGTCACTGTCATATTCTCTTGCCTTAATCTTTCAAAGGCAATTGCATCTTCTGCTTGCTTGTTAGCTGGATAAAATCGAGCAAGAAACTCTTCAGTAAACTCTTCCCAAGAAGGAGGAGGAAGCCCAGCTGCTTCTTTGCTCTCAAGAAGAGACTCATACCAATATCTTGCTGAACCACGCAAGTTGTAGGATACTAACTCAACAGCCCATTCCTTGGTGCTCTTGAGAGCTCGAATAGCTTTCTTTGCATCCTCTAGATATTGTTATGGATCTTCATCCAATGAATCTCCATTGAAAGTGGACGAATTCAACCTCAAATATTTTTCAATTGGCGGCTATTGATCCCCAAACAATTGATGAACTCTATGAGGTTGAGGATTTGGCATACTAGGAATTCCTGCTCCGTCCCTATTTTGATTTGTTAGGACCTGTAATACCGCATTAAGGGTTTGATTCGTTCTCCTTAATTCAGCCGCTAAGTCCGGTTGAGCCTCTCTTACTGCAGGGTTCTCTCCTTCGCGCCTATCAGCTATTCTTTGGCTCCTTGGCCTTTGTCGAAGCGCTCCAAGTGGCGGAGAAACTGTCCTATTGGATTCAACAGTATCAAGAGCACCAACAGCTCCACCACGTCTTTTCTTAGGTGGCATCTTCCACCTATCGAGTAAGTAGAGTGATTGAATCACCAACGACATACGTATATGGAGTTCAAAGACAATAGGATAGACAGAAAGAATTATAAGAGCAAAGGATTGATGACAACTTCCTATAGGCCTCTAGTAACATCACAGTTTGTGAAAATGGGCCGGCTTCCATTTGCACAATTGTGATCTTACTAAAGAACACTTGCTCCATATTACACAGGAAAACCTAAGGCTCTGATACCACTTTGTCATGACCCAAATCAAGTCATGACTGGCGCTCAAGGGACAAGTCCCTCAGCAAGCCAAACGACCAAATTTTCAGACAAACGGACAGAATCTCCTCTGTTTCTAGGACCTTACCAATATAAATATTAAACCTCTGTATTAATAATAAACCTCCTTTTCCAAGGACAACAATAACAACGTACTCCAAATTATATCCACAACCAAATATATCCAAAATACGCATTATACATATATCAAGTTGATAACTAGAGTATATAGTTAAAACCATAAGTCTTACATAACCAAATCATAATTACTACCTAAACAGTTCAAGATTCAAAATAACATAACCCGCACGAGGATCCTGCCTGTGACATATGGAGCATTGACATAATCTAGATTTTGAGCAAAGGTTCCATTACATAATTACTTAGCCCTTGGAAAGAAGATGGGCTCACCAAAATGACTAAGATCTACTGAGGGGCTGGTGGAATGGAACCTGGAATGACTCCTGTATCTGAAAAATATGAGAATATAATAGGGTGAGTTTTGCAACTCAGTGAGCAAATATTACATCTATAACCCACACGAGACAATACAGAATTTACCTTGAAAATTATATTTCTTTTCAGAGATGGGAAATTCATATTAATTAATTATACAAACAATAGATAAATAGTTAAGCGGATGAACTGACATGGGAGTTCTCATTCCAGAAGTCAAATCAAATGAAATATTACACACCTAGGGCGGCTCCACCTCTAAGGGTAGCCCTTTCCTCTAGTGTGCCCGTACGGTATAACAGATCCAACGTGTGGCCTACACGTTAGGCTAGCAACGCCCCTACTAGCTGAGGTCTGAGCCAGATGCATCTAGGTTAACGTCATAACCGCCGTTAACTACGGTTTTCTAGTCAGAGTCTCCCAAACTAATCCAAACCAAATCACTTATAAAAATCTCTAGTGCTTATAACATACTACTAAATTCCATAGCAAATCAATATATATAGGATTGCATACTAAAATTTAATTAAAATTTAAATAAGGTCAAATAAGAAAACATTTATACTTTACAAAATATATAAATATCGTCTCGTGTGTATTTTTATAAAATTGTAAGTTTCACAAATCAATATTTATTTTCAAAAATTCAGAAATAAAATATTTTCAAACTCCAAAATTAATTATTCAACATAGATATTGATAATAATATATTTAAAAACAATTATAGATATAATATCCACTCACAACTTATTCCAAAGAACCGGAAGCAACTCTGAGCGCGTCAACGAGCTACCAAATGATGTCCAATAACTCTACAACTCTAAAAATATGACAATAATGATATTTGTGAGCTACTAATATCGTCAATTAACATAATCTTACTCACCTTGACAAAAGTCCCAAATTTTCTAACCATAATAACCCTAATTCGGATTTTGCTATACCCACAAGTATAGGGATGCTAAAAATTTGAGATATAGCTAATTATTGAGTCAAAGAGTTACCTTGAAGCCTCAATAATAACCAGAACTCAAAAGTTGAATACTTCCTTCACTAAATAGGTTGAAGCTCCATGATTTAGGGTTGTGATAAAAGAAATTTGAATGAATAAAATAAAGAAGAGAAGAGAAGGAGAAGGAAGTAAAATGAAAGAAGTGGATTTAATGATAGTGTATGATTTCAAGAAGAAGAGACGAGAAGATGGAAAGGGAGAAGAAGAAGAAGAAGAAAAAGAAGAAGAAGAAGAAATGAAATTGAAAAGAGGGAGAAGGGTTTCGGGTAAAAGAAAATAAGTGGGGCTGGGGAGAGGGGTGAGTCACGTGACTCATTAAACCCCTCTTCCTTTTTTTTTTCTTCGGTTATAACAGTTTAAACGCCAGCAAGGTGCAGGGATGCAAAATCCTTGACACCTCAGGATCTATGGACCCCACAAGATCCCCACCTACCTCAACTCACTCTCTCTCCTCTTCATACCTTTCTATAACACTCTTCCCAAACCACTATTCACCTATCAAATCCTACCCTCTTCCCCACAATCTCTTCACCACTCACATCCATCCACTCTTCCCCAGAAACCCCACCATCAAACCCCACCTACCTCACCATTCAAATTCAAATCATTTCCCTCCCAAACTGACCCACTTCCATTCGGCCACCCACCCCTCTCTTTCACTAGATATAGCCCTCCTTAAAACCTTCAATTTCACACATCTTAACCCACTAAAACCCCCCTTGGCCAAACCCTTCACACACTTCTATCTCCTCTATTTCTTCTTCTTCTCCTCTTTTCTTTCTTCTTTTGCTCGAGGACGAGCAAACCTTTTAAGTTTGGAGTGGAAAATGCCTTGCTTTTTTGTTTTTACATAACCATTAATGGCACCTAAGGCTGGAGAACCTCAAGGAAGAGGAAAGGGAAGGAAATTGCTTTCACCTCCGAGTCATGGGAGATGAAAAGATTCATCTCAAAATCCCATCACCAAAAAGAGGATAGAGCAAACAAGAGAGCCCACTTATGGACCTCAACAAGCGCATGAGAAAGTTCCTTATCAAGAAATCCCTGAGATACCTCAAGGGATGCATTTTCCTCCACACAACTATTGGGAGAAACTCAACACCTCCTTAGGAGATTTGAGTTCCAACATGGAGCAACTAAGGATGGAGCACCAAAGAGCCATGAGGGAAGAGCAACAAAGGCAAGGAAGAGACATTGAGAAGCTCAAGCACTCCATAAGATCTTCAAGAGGAAGAACTAGCTGCCATCACTAAGATGGACCCATTCTTTAATTTCTTTGTTCTTATTTTTCTATTTTTTTATTTTTATGCTTTATATTTGACTATGTTTTAGCTTCATTACATGATCATTAGTGTCTAGTGTCTTTGTCTTAAATATATGAATAATTCCATGAATCATTCACCTTTCTTAAATGAAAAATGTTCCTAATTACAAAAGAACATGAAGTACATGAATTTCAAATTTTATCTTGAAATTAGTTTAATTATTTTGATGTGGTGGCAATACTTTTTGTTTTCTGAATGAATGCTTGAACAGTGCATATTTTTTATAGTGAAGTTTATGAATGTTAAATTTGTTGGCTCTTGAAAGAATGATGAAAAAAAAGAGAAATGTTATTGATGATCTGAAAAATCATAAAATTAATTCTTGAAGCAAGAAAAAGCAGTGAATAACAAAGCTTGCAAAAAAAAGTGGCAAAAATTAAAAGAAAAAAAGAAAAAAAAAGAAAAAGCAAGCAGAAAAAGCCAATAGCCCTTAAAACCAAAAGGCAAGGATAAAAAAGATCCAAGGCTTTGAGCATTAATGGATAGGAGGGCTGATGGGATTATTTTGGTGGAGACAAGAATCTCTCCCAAAACAACACCAATCTAACCGGCAAGTGCACCGGGTCGCATCAAGTAATAAAAACTCACGGGAGTGAGGTCGATCCCACAGGGATTGAAGGATTGAGCAATTTTAGTTTAGTGGTTGATTTAGTCAAGCGAATCAAGATTTGGTTGATTGATTGGTGATTTGCAGGATTTAAATTGCATTGAAAGTAAAGAGAACAAGAAATAAATTGCGTGAATCTTAAAGAACAAGAAATTAAATGGCAGAAGCTTAAAGAGCAAGAAATGTAAATTGCAAGAATCTTAAATGACAAGAAATGTAAATGGATTGAAATGTAAAGGGGATTGGGACTTGGATTTGCAGGAATTAAACAAAGAGAAATTAAATTGCATCAAACAGAAGAGTAAATAGGAAGTGGGGTTGAATCGGATTCAAACAGACAAGTAAAATAAACAAATAAAGCAAGAAACAGAGAATTGAATTGGTAAAATGAGATCTCAGGACCCAGAGACTAGAAAACCAAGTCTAGATCTCAATGCCTTCCTAGATCCAACAAGAACAATAGCAAGGGAATTGTAAATTGCAAAGAAAAGTAGATGAGATGCAAGTAACAGAAAGTAAATTCAATTGCATTGGAAATAAACAAGATCCAAGGTGAGATTGAAACAGAATTCCTTCAATTCTTCAACCCAAGATCCAAGACAAGTGTAATTGAAATTGAAAAGCAATTAAACTAAGAAATTTAAGATCACTCAAGCTCCCCGAACCGAAAAGAAAGCTTTCTAAAAACTAAAAAAAAAAGAAGCTCCCCGAATAACTTGAATTCTAGCCTATTTATACACTTTCTTCAAATGATCTTCAAGCCTTGAGTTGGGCCTTTGCTTTTGGTGGAATTGGGTTGAAAGAGGCCTTGGTTGATTGCTCTTGAAGTTTGGAGAGGAACCCAAGTGAACCAATTGAACCGGATTGGATTTTTGTAAAGTTGGAATAAAAGTTTGAGTCAAAGTTAGGGGTCTAACTTTGAGGCTAACTTTTCATATCAGCAAGCCCATTCTACTGATGCCAACGTTGGTGCCAAAGTTAGGGGTCTAACTTGAGCGCCAACGTTGGCCCTTCCTTATGCACAAATGGCGCCAACGTTAGCCTCCAAGTTAGGGGGCTAACGTTGGCGCAAACGTTGGGTGCCTAGTGAGTAGCATTCATGTGCCAACGTTAGCCTCCAAGTTAGGGGGCTAACGTTGGCGCAAACGTTGAGTGCCCAGGGAAGAAATTTGCCACTTCTAACGTTAGCCCTCAAGTTAGGGGTCTAACTTTGAGGCTAACTTTTCACCCAAAGTTTGTGCTGAAGTTTGGGGGCTAACTTTAAGTCCAACTTTTTGCTTCTTGGTTCAATTTCACTTGTTCCGTTGTCCTCTCTTTACTCCTAGCCATTCTTTCTTGCTTCAACCCTTTTCCAAGCTTTCTTCACCTATCATAAATCAACCAAACACATCAAAGCTATGCTCAAAATCATGAGATGTTCAATCTATCATAATATGCAGCAATTATAGCATAAAACCTCATGAAATTGCATTAATTCACATATGGTTGATTAAATTAAAGGAAGCATGAAAATCTATCTAATTGGCTTGCTTATGGCTCAAGAAAGTGCATAATTCAAGTGAAAACAAAAGAAAAAGACTAGTGAAACTAGGCTAAGATGACTTGTCATCACAACACCAAACTTAAAGCTTGCTTGTCCCCAAGCAAGAAATTTATTATGCTCAAAGGTTCTTTCAATTAAGATGGATTGAAGAACACTTGTAAAGTACAGTGAGAGAAGTGATTAAGTAACAGTGGGGTGAACTCTAAATTATATGCTCATGCAAGGGCTTCAGTGCTCACTAGTCCTCACATATTGGGAGTCGTAGGTCTTAGGATTTTCATTCGAATGATATCATAGAGATCTCTTTATATGTAATCACCTTGAAGCAGCTTATAGTTTCTGTGCTTTGGCCTCGACTCTAAGTGTCATGTCTCAAAGCGGCTCTTTAAATAAGCTTTCAATCAACACTCCTAAACCAGTTGGTTTTAAGGTATTAGGTGTTAAAGCACCCCTCAGGATTTACTTGCTCAAGCCTCTTTCTTTGACACACTTCAACCACAAGCATTTACTAGGATAACAACTCTTTGAGTTTTTGTTTCTTTCTTTCTTTTTCTGCCTAGTAATTGATGCTCAGAGCCTTGGGCCATGTTCTTTTTGTTTTTGTATTTTCTTTACTTTATTTTTGTTTTGCTTGCTTCTCGGATCAATTGATTTTTGAGAATCTCCACAATACTTCTTTGAACTTCATGTCCTGCCTATGAGCTCCCATGCAAGTTTTCGCAAGCATGCAACCTCAATACATAATCATACAACTAGAACCACCACTTCTCCTAGTCTTTTGCTTACCTCAAAATTGTTTAATTCCTCAATCCTTCTTTTCAAAGAACTTTCATGTGATGCATTCTTGAAAATTGAGTGCAAACAAGTTTTGAAGATAAGAATGTTGTGAATAATCAAGCATCTTGCTTATTGAATTATAAAGAAAGACTATGCTATGCAAGTAGGCAGGGGTATATAAAGAAAACTATACTATGCAGACAAGCAGGACAACTAAGAATATAATCCAACTTTCAATTGCAGCAATATTCGATGTATAATTATCACTTAACAATACAACCTGTTGGAGTTCACTTGCTTTCCTTCTTCTCATCATCATCAATGCTGCCTTTCATGTTCATCTTTCTCCTCTTTGGTTGATGATGCTAGAAACCTCCAAAAGTTTGTATGATATTCTGCATTGATGTTGAAAGTTGCTTGTTCTCCAAGCACTTAGAAACAGTGGTTAGTCTGCATGGTTTATTTGTGGCTTTTTGAACTTACTTTGGTGTGAGAACACCAAACTTAGTACCTTGCCAAAGGTTTTCATTAACCATGTGTGAACTTCTTTTTTTTCTTGTCTTTCTAAAAAGTCATAAGGCTGAAAACTAGAAAACACCAAAATAGTTAACTAATTCATCCAGTATGCTTGAAGCCCATATTATGCATAAGGTGAGAATGTGTGTTATAATGGGATTTTGGTGGAACACCAAACTTAGAATTCTCCATTCTCCCTTAGATTGTTTTGGTGTGCAACACCAAACTTAGCTTCTTGCAATCTAGATAAAGCTAGTTAACCTTTTTATTGAAATAGATATGAAAAGAGAACTACCTCAGGTTGGGTTGCCTCCCAACAAGCACTCTTTTATTGTCACTAGCTTGACATCCTCAGTGCTCAAGGAAGTTGAGGCCTTTCCTCTTTCTTACTCGTTTCTGTGAGGTCTTTGGCTAATTGTCCTATTTGCTTCTCAATTCTCCCGAGTAAGTCATCATAATGTTTGTTCATCATTGCTTGCTGTTTCATCATTCCTTCTACTACGATCTCTAGAGTGGTGATCCTTTGAGAATCTTGTAAGATTGGTTGGTTGTGGTGTGTTAGGGGTTGGAAGGAGCTGTGATTGTTGTTGGCATGGTGAATTTTTTTCAGGTTTGGGCAATTGGGGTTGTTGTAATTGAAGTCCCTTTGTTCCTGATATTGAGATTCCTTCATTCTTAGATAAGAATGTGGCTTCCATGGTGGAAATTGTGTCTTCACTATAGTAGAATGGAGAAAGTCAATTTGTCTAGCTATTGACCCCAATTGTTGCTGAGTTTGCTGATGTAGCTGTCTGCTTTGATTCATGACTGCCTTCATTCCTTCAAGATTCTTTATCTCCTCATCTGAAGTTGCACTCTGTGGAGTCTCAAATGAGTGTTGGTTATTGGCTCTCTTGTTATTGAGCTCTGTAGTTCCTTGGCCAGCTGCTGTTGCTTTGAAAAGGTTGTCTAAGACGTAATCCACTGCTCTCCTTGTTTCTGGGGTTAATCCTTCATAGAACGCTCGGAAACCCTCTTTGTCATTTGCTTTCTTGTATCTTTCCCATGGTTTGAACAATGATTCTTCCTCTCCTTGTATGAATGGCTGTACCTCCTCTTTCATCTTGATGTTTTGTTGGGTTGAGGAGAATTTGGCCAGAAATTTGGTAACCAAATCGTCCCAACTAGTAATACTTCCTTGGGGAAAGGTTTCGAACCATTGTGCAGCTTCATTCTTTAGTGAGAAGGGAAATAGCAAGAGCTTAAAGGTGTCATGATTTACACCATTGGGGTTGACAGCACCACAAGTCCTTAGAAAAATGGATATATGCTGTTCAGGATCTTCCACTGGATTTCCGCTGTAAGAACAATTTTTCTTGATTGATGAAATGAGTTGTGGATTCATGTTGTGGTGTTCTTCTTTCTCCGAAACTCCTTCTTCAATGATATCTTTCCCTTTTGCTGCTCTACTTTCCTGTGACATATAAATCAAATATAAGGAATACACAGTGGTATTTTTGGAAAATAGAGTGTAGTTATTTGTGACAAAACTTCAAACAGTTAGCGTGTTAACAGAGGCAAAACTTCAAACAGTTAGTGGGTTAGTCAAAAGTAAAGGAAAAGTGCTTGATCTAAATTACCACCTCACTTAATCATTGTCAATCTAATCAATCCCCGGCAACGGCGCCAAAAACTTGATGGGATTATTTTGGTGGAGACAAGAATCTCTCCCAAAACAACACCAATCTAACCGGCAAGTGCACCGGGTCGCATCAAGTAATAAAAACTCACGGGAGTGAGGTCGATCCCACAGGGATTGAAGGATTGAGCAATTTTAGTTTAGTGGTTGATTTAGTCAAGCGAATCAAGATTTGGTTGATTGATTGGTGATTTGCAGGATTTAAATTGCATTGAAAGTAAAGAGAACAAGAAATAAATTGCGTGAATCTTAAAGAACAAGAAATTAAATGGCAGAAGCTTAAAGAGCAAGAAATGTAAATTGCAAGAATCTTAAATGACAAGAAATGTAAATGGCTTGAAATGTAAAGGGGATTGGGACTTGGATTTGCAGGAATTAAACAAAGAGAAATTAAATTGCATCAAACAGAAGAGTAAATAGGAAGTGGGGTTGAATCGGATTCAAACAGACAAGTAAAATAAACAAATAAAGCAAGAAACAGAGAATTGAATTGGTAAAATGAGATCTCAGGACCCAGAGACTAGAAAACCAAGTCTAGATCTCAATGCCTTCCTAGATCCAACAAGAACAATAGCAAGGGAATTGTAAATTGTAAAGAAAAGTAGATGAGATGCAAGTAACAGAAAGTAAATTCAATTGCATTGGAAATAAACAAGATCCAAGGTGAGATTGAAACAGAATTCCTTCAATTCTTCAACCCAAGATCCAAGACAAGTGTAATTGAAATTGAAAAGCAATTAAACTAAGAAATTTAAGATCACTCAAGCTCCCCGAACCGAAAAGAAAGCTTTCTAAAAACTAAAAAAAAGAAGCTCCCCGAATAACTTGAATTCTAGCCTATTTATACACTTTCTTCAAATGATCTTCAAGCCTTGAGTTGGGCCTTTGCTTTTGGTGGAATTGGGTTGAAAGAGGCCTTGGTTGATTGCTCTTGAAGTTTGGAGAGGAACCCAAGTGAACCAATTGAACCTGATTGGATTTTTGTAAAGTTGGAATAAAAGTTTGAGTCAAAGTTAGGGGTCTAACTTTGAGGCTAACTTTTCATATCAGCAAACCCATTCTACTGATGCCAACGTTGGTGCCAAAGTTAGGGGTCTAACTTGAGCGCCAACGTTGGCCCTTCCTTATGCACAAATGGCGCCAACGTTAGCCTCCAAGTTAGGGGGCTAACGTTGGCGCAAACGTTGGGTGCCTAGTGAGTAGCATTCATGTGCCAACGTTAGCCTCCAAGTTAGGGGCTAACGTTGGCGCAAACGTTGAGTGCCCAGGGAAGAAATTTGCCACTTCTAACGTTAGCCCTCAAGTTAGGGGTCTAACTTTGAGGCTAACTTTTCACCCAAAGTTTGTGCTGAAGTTTGGGGGCTAACTTTAAGTCCAACTTTTTGCTTCTTGGTTCAATTTCACTTGTTCCATTGTCCTCTCTTTACTCCTAGCCATTCTTTCTTGCTTCAACCCTTTTCCAAGCTTTCTTCACCTATCATAAATCAACCAAACACATCAAAGCTATGCTCAAAATCATGAGATGTTCAATCTATCATAATATGCAGCAATTATAGCATAAAACCTCATGAAATTGCATTAATTCACATATGGTTGATTAAATTAAAGGAAGCATGAAAATCTATCTAATTGGCTTGCTTATGGCTCAAGAAAGTGCATAATTCAAGTGAAAACAAAAGAAAAAGACTAGTGAAACTAGGCTAAGATGACTTGTCATCAAGGGCCCAAAGGAACAAAATTCTGGCCTAAGCAGCTAAATTAAGCTGTCCCTAACCATGTGCTTGTGGCATGAAGGTCCAAGTGAAAAGCTTGAGACTGAGTGGTTAAAGTCGTGATCCAAAGCAAAAAGAGTGTGCTCAAGAACTCTGGACACCTCTAACTGGGGACTTTAGCAAAGCTGAGTCGCAATCTAAAAAGGTTCACCCAGTTATGTGTCTGTGGCATTTATGTATCCGGTGGTAATACTGGAAAACAAAGTGCTTAGGGCCACGACCAAGACTCATAAAGTAGTTGTGTTCAAGAATCAACATACTAAACTAGGAGAGTCAATAGCACTATCTTAATTCTAAGTTCCTATAGATGCCAATCATTCTAAACTTCACAGGATAAAGTGAGATGCCGAAACTATTTAGAAACAAAAAGCTACTAGCCCCGCTCATCTAATTGGAACTAAGCTTCATTGATATTTTGGGATTTATAGTATATTCTCTTCTTCTTATCTTATTTTATTTTTAGTTGCTTGGGGACAAGAAACAATTTAAGTTTGGTGTTGTGATGAGCGGATAATTTATACGCTTTTTGACATTATTTTTACATAGTTTCTAGTATATTTTAGTTAGTTTTTATTATATTTTTATTAGTTTTTATGCAAAATTCATATTTCTTGACTTTACTATTAGTTTGTGTATTTTTCTGGGATTTCAGATATTTTCTAGCTGAAATTGAGGGATCTGAGCAAAAATCTGATTCAGAGGCTAAAAAAGGACTACAGATGCTATTGGATTCTGACCCTCTGATAAACCCCAATTTGACAGTTTATCTTGTATTGAATTTAGAGTATTTTGTAGACCTTTTCTCACATTTACCCAATGAATTAGCATGGTTTTGTATATCCTCCTTTAATTGTGCTTAAGAGTGAAAACATGCTTTTTAGGTCTTAAAATAGCTAAATCTAATTCACCTTGATTCCATTAGATGCCTTGATATGTTTGCTAAGTGATTTCAGATTTAGGAGGCAAGGATTGGACCAAGGGAATGAAGGAAAAGCATGTAGAAATGGAGAAATCATGAAGAAATAAAGGAATCGCAAAAGCTGTCAAGCCGACCTCTTCGTACTTAAACGACCATAACTTGAGCTACAAAGGTCCAAATGATGCGGTTCTAGTTGGGTTGGAAAGCTAACATCCGGGGCTTCGAAACGATATAAGATTTCTCATAGTTGCTACACGTATGATGATGCGTACGCGCACTGTATGCGCACACGTCGTTGCTGCCATATGGTCCACTTAAAGCAATACGTGGCCAGCGAATTCTAAAGCCTTGTGGGCCCAATCCAACTCATTTCTGACGCTATTTAAGCCAAGGATTGAAGGGGGAATGGATATACTTTTCATACTTTAGAAGTTAGTTACCATTAGTCATAGTTTAGTTTTAGAAGTAGTTTCTAGAGAGAGAAGCTCTCACTTCTCTCTAGGATTAGGATTAGGATTAGGATTAGGCTTAGTTCTTAGATCTAGATTTCAATTCACCTTCTTCTACTTCTATCTTATCAATTCCTTGTTGTTACATTCATTCTTCTTCCATTCTTTTGTTGTAATTTCCTTTATGTTGTTCTTGTGTTTTGTTGTAGATTTACTTTTGTTTCTTCTACTCTCTTTCAATTCAATCAAGGTAATTCATAATAAATGTGTTTCTTTTAATTGTTGTTGTTAATTCCTTACATTTGATTGTTGTTAGAATTCACTCTTGTTGTCAATTTACTATGCTTTTCTTTTGTGCTTTCCAAGTGTTTGATGAAATGCTTGGTTGGATTTTAGTGTAGGTTTTATTCCTCTTGGCCTAGGTAGAGTAATTAGTGACTCTTGAGTTATCTAATTTCTTTGTTGATTGATAATTAGAAGTTGCTAATTGATTTGAATGCCTCTAAAGCTAGTCTTTCCTTTAGGAGTTGATTAGGACTTGAGGAATCAAATTGATTCATCCACTTGACTTTCCTCCATGGTTAGAGGTTAACTAAGTGGGAGCAATGGACAATTTGTTATCACAATTGAGGAGGATAACTAGGATAGGACTTCTAGTTCTCATATCTTGCCAAAAGCTTTGTTAGTTGTTAGTTTATTTTCTTTGCCATTTATATTTCTTGTCTAAAAGCTCAAAAACCCCAAAATAACTCACAACCAATAACAAGACACTTTATTGTAATTCCTAGGGAGAACGACCCGAGGTTCAATACTTCGGTTTATAAATTTTAGGGGTTTGTACTAGTGACAAACAACTTTTTGTATGAAAGGATTATTTCTTGGTTTAGAAACTATACTTGCAACGAAAATTCATTTGTGAAATTCTATACCGTAAAAAATCCAATCATCACCCTCCTGTACACGAAATGGATTTTCTAGAGCTACCGAAGCCCAATTGGCGCACTCTCAATTGCGTTGGAAAGTAGACATCTTGGGCTTTCCAGGAATGTATATTATTCCATACTTTGCCCAAGATTTGATGGCCCAAACTGGCGTCTAAACGCCGGTCAAAGATCATTTTCTAGCGTAAAATGCCAAATCTGGCACCAAAGCTAGAGTAAAACGCAAAGGAAAGCCTATGCACGTGAAAGCTTCAATGCTCAGCCCAAGCACACACCAATTGGGCCCCGGAAGTGGATTTCTGCACTATCTACTTATTTCTGTAAACCCTAATAACTAGTTTAGTATAAATAGGACTTTTTACTATTGTATTTATATCTTTAGATCATTTTTGAGACTATCTTTGGATCACTTTTGATCTCTTGATCACATTTTGGGGGCTGGCCATTCGGCCATGTCTGGACCTTCATCACTTTTGTATTTTCAACGGTGGAGTTTCTACACTTCAAAGATTAAGGTGTGGAGCTCTACTGTTCCTCATGAATCAATGCAAAGTACTATTGTTTTTCTATTCAATTCACGCTTATTCTTATTCTAAGATATTCACTCGTACTTCAACCTGATGGATGTGATGATCCGTGACACTCATCATCACCCCCCTTATGAACGCGTGCCTGACAACCACTTCCGTTCTATCTGCGAGAGCTTGAGTGTATATCTCTTGGGTTCCTGGTTCACGACGCATGATTGCCTCTCCTGACAACAGAGCCTTTCAATTTCGTGAAATTAGAGTCTTCGTGGTATAAGCTAGAACCAATTGGCAGTATTCTTGAGATCCGGAAAGTTTAAACCTTGTTTGTGGTATTTCGAGTAGGATCTGGGATGGGATGACTGTGACGAGCTTCAAACTCATGACTGTTGGGCGCAGTGACAGTGCACAAAAGGATCATTGGATCTTATTCCAACACAAGTGAGAACCGACAGATGATTAGCCATATGTAACCCGTAGCCGGACCATTTTCACAGAGTGGACGGATGGTAGCCATTGACAACGGTGATCCCCAACATACAGCTTGCCATGGAAAGGAGTATGAATGATTGGATGAAGGCAATAGGAAAGCAGAAGTTCAGGAGCAACAAAGCATCTCCATACGCTTATCTGAAATTCCCACCAATGAATTGCATAAGTATCCCTATCTTATTTTATGTTTTATTTATCTTTTAATTATCTAAACTCTCATAACATTCTGAATCTGCCCGACTGAGATTTACAGAATGACCATAGCTTGCTTCAAGCCAACAATCTCTCTGGGATCGACCCTTACTCACGTAAGGTATTACCTGGACAACCCAGTGCACTTGCTGGTTAGTTGTATCGGAGTTGTGTATCACAATTCCGTGCACCACGTACCATGGATTGAATTGAAGAAATGTGGTGTTTTCTGACTTGCTTGAAGTAATCTGTTTGTAGAACATGGGAAAGAGCTCAAACAACATACGTTGTGAGTTTTGAGCCGTAATAGATGGTTGCACTTTTCAATCATAATGTTGTTCTTGTGTGGTTATTACTCCTTTTTTATTGTGATCATTGATTTGCATGATTCCTTATGTCCTGTATTTGTGTTTGAATACATTTAGCATGATTGAGGCCATGTTTGATGATAACCTCACTAACCTATATGGCCAACCCTTGCATGCACCTTTGGAAACCCCCTTTGAGCCTATGAATCCCATTTGTTCTGATAATAGCACATTGCTCCCCTTAAGGAAAAAACTATTGATGTCCTTGAATTACTCTTTGATTAGCTTGGGTGGATTAGCGTGTAAATTCTAAGTGTGGGGGGGGGGGAACTTGGGAACACATGGGTGATAGAAGCATTAATTCAAAAAAAAGTTTTGGCAAATAAGTAAAGCTCATGCATTTCACTAATGAAGACATATGCATTCATAGTTCAATTTAAAAAATAACTTGTGCATAACAAAGTATAAAATAAAGAGCTAAATAAAGGATGCATATACCATGTTTGAAAAGAAAATGCATAAGTGAGGTGAGTTAGAAAAAAAAAGAGAAGAGAAAAGAAAATGGGTAAATAGGGTATGCTAATATGTGTATATAGGTGATATAAGATTAGGTGGACATTCAAGCTAATCAAAGAACCAATTCCTTAAGTCCACTTGACCATATCTTATCCTACCTAAACCCTAGCCCCATTACATCCCTCTAAAGACCTCATGATAATTGTTATTCATGCATTAAATACTAGTCGATTGTTGGATGACTTACAAATCTTTGAAAAGCATAAAAAAAGGAGAATTAAGTGGTTAAACCCTAAACACTGAGCGAATTGAGTACATACACATCTGGTGAGGGGTTCGATCGCTCAATTCTATGTTCTTACGCCTTATATCATATCTTCTTGCAAGTTGTTTGATTGTTTAATTTTTAAAATTTAAATTCAATTCTTTGGACTTTGATCTTAGTGAATGCACTTGATAAACCACTATTTTATGATTCATATTGTATTTAATTGTGTGGTTTTATCAAGTCTTCGCCTACTTATTCATATGATTTGCATGTATTTACAATTCCTTCCTAAAAATATTCTATGATTGAAAACTTGCTTCCTAAAGACCTTTTAGTTGTATGTTTTTATTTTCCTTCGTACCATTCGATGCCGTGATCTGTGTGCTAAGTGTTTCAGGCTTCATAGGGCAGGAATGGCGTAAGGAATGAAGAGGAAGCGTTCAAAAGTGGAAGGAACAGAAGGAATTGAGGAGATGACCAGCGAGAAGTCACGCGGTCGCATGGCTCACGCGACCGCGCGAAATGGAAAAAATCACAGTGACGCGCTCGCGTGCCTAACGCGACCGCGCGGATTAGAAGCTCCACAAACGACGCGAATGCGTGGACGACGCACACGTGTGGTACGAAACACGCTGAGTGACGCGAACGCGTGGACGACGCGGCCGCGTGACGTGCACGATTTGCAGAATTACAGAAGTCGCTGGCACATATTCTGGGCCGTATTTCAACCCAGTTCTTGTCCCAGAAAACACAGATTAGAGGCTGGGAGTGGAGCAGAATCAATAATTGAATGATTACTCACAATTTTAGGTTTTAGATGTAGTTTTTAGAGAGAGAGGTTCTCTCCTCTCTCTTAGGTTTTAGGATTAGGATTTCTTTTAGTCATTAGGATTGCTTCTTCGTACCAGGTTCAATAATTTATGTTTCTCTTCTTTTTTTTTTGTTTACTTTGAAGATTTTATTTGTATTTGATTTATGTTGCCCAATTGGCTTATGAACTTTTCCATGTTAGAATTGACATCTCCATTCAACATAATTTGAGGTATTCCAAATATTTATGTTTTTGATTTAGCTTTTCATATTCTTGGTTCTGGTTGATTAATTGGTAACTCTTGAGTTATCAAACTCATCGTGATTGATAATTGTTATTCTTGCTAATTAATTTGGATTCCTATAACTCTAGTCTTTCCTTAAGGAGTTGACTATGACTTCATAGTTAGAGGTTGACTTAGTGGTAGCAGAAATATAATTCTCATCACCATTGATAAGGATAACTAGGATATGACTTCTTGTTTTCATACCTTGCCAAGAGATTTCTTCGTTATTTATTTATTAACTTCTACAATCCATTTCTCCTGTTCAAAACTTTTTCAAAACCCAAAAACACTATTTTCCATAACCAATAGTAAAACACACGTCCCTGCAATTCCTTGAGAAGACGACCCGAGGTTTGAATACTTCGGTTTATAAATTTTATTGGGTTTGTTACTTGTGACAACCAAACGTTTGTACGAAAGGATTTTCTGCTGGTTTAGAAGCTATACTTACAACGCGATTATATTTTTATAAATTATTTGCCGACAGGAAATCCGATCGTCAAAATGGGTCGATACCGATCTCCGTGGGTTAGTACCTTCATGTTTCAACACCAACGTTTAAATTAGTTCATGCATTTGCATGTTTGTTTGATTTTGTGCATATATTACCATTACTTGGTTGAAGTAATATTCTCTTTTTCAAGAAAACTCTCTATAGCATTTCACTAATTTGAATTAAACTTTTATTAAAACTTGTTTGAAGAAATATTATATTGGAACATGATTTAGAGCTCGAACACACAAAACCAGGGAGATTTTGAGCCTACTTGATTGGTTGCATTTTACCAACCAATATTTTATTTTTGGTGTGTGTTTTTCTCTCTAAAATTGTGATCTTTGTCTTGGTTAATTCTATATTTCTATTATTTGATGTATGCATGTACTTATATGATTGAGGCCTTGTTTCACTGAGCTTACATACCCATATGGCCTTACCTTTTATTATCCTTTGCAAACCAATGTTGAGCCTATTTTATCCCTTATTCTATACTTTAGCTCATCACTAACTCTAAGCGAAAAACAATAATATCCTTAATTTGAATCCTTGATTAGCTTAGACTAGTGAGAGTGCTCATGAATTAAGTGTGGGGAAATTGGGTTTGGAAACGTTTGGTTTGGAAATTGAGTATGTTAGACTTTGTGTGAAAATGTGAAAAATGTTAAGAACATGTTTATGCATTCAATACCTTAATCATATGCATTGAAAAAAAAGAAAAAAAAAGAAACAAGAAAAGAAAAAAAAGAGCAGAAAAATAAAAAGGGGACAAAATGCCCCAAAGTAAATGGCAATAGCAATGCATATGTACTATACTAAAAACATGGAATGCATAAATATGTAGTAAACGCAGTTAATGGGTAGTTATTGATTTTATATTATATGGATTGTTCTAAGTTAGGTGAAAAGTTTAAGTTAATTAAGGATTTAGATTTTAGTCCACTTGGCCAAATACAATCCTACCTTGACCCTAACCCCATTACAACCCTTAAAAGACCTCTTGATTTTTGTATTGGTGCATTAAATTTTTTGCTGATTGTTAGATGAAAAATAAGCTATATAAAGCAAGATTAGTAGAGAATTGAAAGAATTGACCCTAGACACTTGAGAGTTAGAATGATATACACTACCATTAAAGGTTCAGTGCTTAATTCTATGTTCCCTGCTTTCATGAGCTATCTTCTTCTTGCAAGTTATTTGTACTTCATTTTTATGATTTGAATTAGTGAAATTCAGTTCATGCTTGTTCTTGAAAGATTTATTTACCTTGACCAAGTAGGTAGAAACATTTTGCATTTAGTCACATTCATATAGATAGGTTGCATTTCACACATCCTACCATTCTGTCTTCACTCCTTTATAGCTTCTCTTGAGCTTAGCATGAGGACATGCTAATCTTTAAGTGTGGAGAAGTTGATAAACCACAATTTTATGATTCATATTGTATTTAATTGTGTGGTTTTATCAAGTCTTTGCCCACTTATTCATATGATTTGCATGTATTTATAATTCCTTCCTAAAAATATTCTATGATTGAAAACTTGCTTCCTAAAGACCTTTTAGTTGTATGTTTTTATTTTTCTTTATAACATTCAATGCCGTGATCCGTGTGCTAAGTGTTTCAGGCTTCATAGGGCAGGAATGGCGTAAGGAATGAAGAGGAAGAGTGCAAAAGTGGAAGGAACACAAGGAATTGAGGAGATGACCAGCGAGAAGTCATGCGGTCGCATGGTTTACGCGACCGCGCGAAATGGAAAAAATCACAGTGATGTGCTTGCGTGCCTGACGCGACCGCGCGGATTAGAAGCTGCATGAATGACGCAAATGCGTGGACAACGCGCACGCGTGGTACGAAAAACGCTGAGTGACGCGAACGCATGGACGACGCGGCCGCGTGACGTCCGCAATCTGCAGAATTACAGAAGTCGCTGGCACATATTATGGACCGCATTTAAACCCAGTTCTCAGCCCAGAAAACACAGATTAGAGGCTGGGAGTAGAGCAGAATCAATAATTGAATGATTACTCACAATTTTAGGTTTTAGATGTAGTTTTTAGAGAGAGAGGTTCTCTCCTCTCTCTTAGGTTTTAGGATTAGAATTTCTTTTAGTCATTAGGATTGCTTCTTCGTACCAGGATCAATAATTTATATTTCTCTTCTATTTTTGTTTACTCTGAAGCTTTTATTTGTATTTGATTTATGTTGCCTAATTGGCTTATGAAATTTTCCATGTTAGAATTGACATCTCCATTCAATATAATTTAAGGTATTCTAGATATTTATGTTTTGATTTAGCTTTCCATATTCTTGGTTCTGGTTGATTAATTGGTAACTCTTGAGTTATCAAACTCATCGTGATTGATAATTGTTATTCTTGTTGATTAATTTAGATTCCTATAACTCTAGTCTTTCCTTAAGGAGTTGACTAGGTCTTTAGGTGTTAAATTAATTTATCCACTTAACTGACCTTCATAGTTAGAAGGTTACTTAGTGGTAGCAGAAATATAATTCTCATCACCATTGATAAGGATAACTAGGATAGGACTTCCATTTTTCATAGCTTGCCAAGAGATTTCTTCATTATTTATTTATTAATTTCTACAATCCATTTCTCCTGTTCAAAACTTTTTCAAACCCAAAAATACTGTTTTCCATAACCAATAGTAAAACACACCTCCCTGCAATTCCTTGAGAAGACGATCCGAGATTTGAATACTTTGGTTCATAAAATTTTATTGGGTTTGTTACTTGTGACAACCAAACGTTTGTAAGAAAGGTTGATTGCTTTGTTTAGAAACTATACTTGCAACGAGAATTTTTATAACTTCTAAACCATCAATCTTCAGTTCTTCAATACTCTTTGTATTAGCCCTAAAACTTTCTTGTGATGGATTGGAATTTCACGGTTGTTTCCACCAACTCTTATTATAGCGCATGTAGGTGATTAGCTTAGGATTGTTACATACATCTAAGTAGTTTATAAAATAAGCCGTTATTCCCTTTCATCTATCTCCTTTTGAATGTGTTTAGTATGAGGACATGCTAGTGTTTAAATGTTGGAGACTTGATGAATCCATAATTGATGATAATTTTTGGCTAAAATTGAATAGATTTCATCACATAAACTTGCACTTATTCCCTTGAATAGCATGCTTTTGATCTTTCCTTCCAAATTGTGCTTAATTGTGAAAACATGCTCTTTTATGCTCTATTTGATCTATTTTTATTCCATTTGCCATCCATTCGATACCTTGATGTTGTTTGTGAGTGATTTCAGGTGTATAAGGTAGGAATGTGTAGGAGAAAATGGAAAGAGAGCATGCAAAGTGGAGGAAACATGAAGAATTAAAGGAGAAGAGTTCTGAGACGTGTGCGTGCGCACAGCCCCCTATGCATTCGCACAAGAACCCAATCAGAGCGCGTGGACCAATCAAAGCGTGTCGTGCGTCAAGCCAAGCATCGCCTAGTGTGCGTACGCACAGCCTCTCGTGCGTGCACGCAGAAAGGAAAATTCGCAAAGTGTGCGGACGCACACGCCTGTGCGTCCGCACAGGTGTTCGCACATGACTTCATTAAAAAGGCATGTGACTCGTGATTTGAGGGTTTTGGAGGCCCATTTCTGAAGTCTTTTAGCTCATATTGGATAAAGAATGAAGGGAAGAGGATAGCATATCATTAGGGTAGTTTTAGGAGTAGTAGTAGGAAGTTTTAGTTTAGTTTTTCTCTAAGTTTTCTTCAACCTCTACTAGAGTTTTCATTAGGGTTTTACATTCAAGTTCCATTTTCTATTTTTGATCTTGGATTTTGCTAAGTCTCATTGTAAGTATTCTCTTGTTATTACTCTTTCTAGTTACTTTGTTCTTACATTTTCTTCTAATGCAAGTTATAGTTTCATTTTACTTCTCTCTTGCAATTTAAATTTCTTGTTGATGAATTTGATGTTGGATGTTCATTTCATGCTTTCTTATATTATTCTTATTGGTTGAGATCAATTTTTGCTTTTAATTTTAAGTCTTTTCTCATTTTCACCATGTTTAAGCTTTTTTCTCACCAAGTGTTTGACAAAACGTCAAACATGGTTTTAGGCTAAGTTTTTACCTCTTGGCTTGGGTAAAGTGAGAAATTGGGCTCCTAGAGTTGGAATGTCCAACATTTTGTGTCAATTCTTGGATTGTTAATTGCTCTTGTTCCCACTAACGCTAAGTTGTTGCTAAGGCAATTAGCAAGCAATTTAGGATTTGTGGGTTAAGGAAACTTATGCTCATTTAACTTATCTTCCGATGTGAGGGTTGATCAAGTAAGACTAATCCATTATAATCATCATAGTTGTGGTTCCAACAAGGAAAGGATCCCCAACCCACTCCAAGCCAATACCCCTTTTTATGCTTTCAATCTTTTATATTTTGTTATGTTAATCTCTTTCATACTTTACTTGTTTATATTACACACTCGGTTCTTTAATTGCTTCATTAGTCCAATTATTATAATTTTGCATGTTCTTTTATTGCTTTATATGTTCATATCTTCATTGAAAACCCCTTGATCACTACAACCAAAATTTGCACACTCATTGCCATTGAATGATTCCTAGGGAGGACAACCCGGGAATTAAACACTCTCAGTTTATATTTGGTTTGAATTGTGATAACATTTGACCGACGGTCAATTTGTCGGGTTAGGACTATACTTACAATGCCGATTTCGTTTTGATAATCAAATTCCTAACCTATGCAAATCGGCCGCTCATCAAATAGCGTTGCACAAGCTTTTGGTCTCCTTTTATCGTGGCGATCCCTTCTAGAGTTGGGAACTTCATGTACAGATGTGGAGTAGATACTACTACAGCGATCTGGTTTAGCGTTATCCTACCTATAAGGGAGTTATAAGCCGAGCTCACGTTGACTACGATATAGTCTATGTTTAGTGTCCTTGACCGAGTTACATTTCCAAAGGTTGTATGCAGTGAGATGTATCCTAATAGTTGAATTGGGGTGTCTCCGAGTCCGAACAAGCTATTTGGATACGCTCTGAGCTGTTTATCCTGCAGGCCGAGTTTGTCGAAGGCAGATTTGAACAAGATATCTACAGAGCTCCCTTGGTCTACCAACATTTGGTGGAGATTAGCCTTGGCGAGTATGACGGTAATGTCCATGGGGTCATCATGTCCCGGGATGATGCCAGTTGCGTCCTCTTGTGTAAAGGTAATAGTGGGGAGGTCGGGTGACCTATCCCCTTCTCCGACATGATATACATCTTTAAGGTGTCTTTTGCGAGATGATTTAGAGATCCCTCCTCCTACGAATCCTCCATTTATCATATGAACATGTCTCTCAGGGGTGTGAGGTCGACGTTCAACTCATCTGACCTCTTCATCCCTTCTTCTCTTTCTCGATTCATCCACTTTATTAGCTAAGAACCGATCTAGTCGCCCTTCTCGCGCTAACTTCTCTATGACATTCTTTAGGTCAAAGCACTCATTGGTAGAATGTCCGTAGATTCGGTGGTATTCGCAGTACTCTGTCCGACTTCCACCTTTTTTGTGTTTTATTGGGCGAGGCGTGGAATTTTCTTAGTGTTGCATATTTCTCGGTAGACATCTACAAGAGACACCCAAAGAGGGGTGTAGTTGTGGTATTTTCTAGGTTTCTCAGTGGGTTGATCTTCTTTCTTCCTAGATTCTTTATCCTTGTCCCGAGGTGGGTAGGAGAATCCAATTTTTGTGTTATCTCCCAATCGGGAGTTCTCCTCCATGTTGATGTATTTTTCCGCCCTTTCCTGAATCTCGTTTAGAGTTGTTGGGTATTTTTTGGATATTGAGTGGCTAAAAGGTCCTTCTCGCAGGCTATTGATGAGACCCATGATGGCTGCTTCTGTTTGCAGATTTTGTATGTCCAGACATGCCTTGTTGAATCTTTTCATGTAGTTACAGAGGCTTTCCCGAGCTCCTTGCTTAATCCCTAACAGGCTAGGGGCATGCTTGGCTTTGTCTTTCTGGATGGAGAATCTAGCTAGGAACTTCTTGGTGAGGTCATCGAAGCTTGCTATTGACCTTGGCAGCAAACTGTCGAACCACTTTATTACCGTCTTGGTCAGAGTAGATAGGAAAGCTTTGCATCGAATGGCGTCCAAGTCATCTGTGAGATACATCCTGCTTCTGAAATCGCTACGACGATGGCTTGGATCAGATGTACCATCGTACGGAGTCATGTCAGGAGCTTTAAAGTCCTTTGGGACTTTAGCTTTCATGATTTCTTTGGTGATTGAATATTGGTCCTTGTGGGGGCTATCTTCATGACCAGATCGAGCGGTTTTAGCTTTGAGGTCGGCTTTGAGTTTTAGGAGCTTGTCCTCTAGCTCTCGACGCCGTCTTGTTTCTCTCCAGAGGTCCCTCTCAGCTTCCTGTTGACGCTCGGCCTCTTGTTCAAGTTGTTTGAGGTGATCCTGCTGTGCTCGTAGAGCATCTAGAATTTCTGCATTCTGATACTGTTTGTCTCCCTTGGGTTGAAGTGTGTCTTTAGATGTGGTATCCATGTTATTAAATGGCGTTCTATTTTCTAAGTTAGAGTTGTGAACGTTGTCAAGGTTGTCCGCCATGATGATGGAATGACTTCTAGGTTCCCCAGCAACGGCGCCAATGTTCCGAAGGTTACCTGAAACTGAAGGTCGATCTCGGATGAAATCTTTTGATAGGGTCGGAGCTGCTGTGTCTGACTTGCTAGATTTTGTGATGCTACTGATCCCTCGTCACCGGAGGGTGGTAGTACCTGCAAGAGACTCCGATGCTTAAGTTAGCATGTGTTTTAGGCAGGATTTTGTGTAGAATCAGAGTGTAAGTTATACCTGGGTGCTCCAGTGTATTTATAGTAGTGTTTGATGACCTTCATCTGAGATAACTTTGTTATCTTATATTATCTTTTAGCGAGTGAGGCCACCTTATCTTTTTGGCTAGCCGCCTTTAGAGTGGGCTGCATCCTTTCGTTTGGGCCTACTTGGGCCTCTTTGGCAATTTGACTGAACTCTTTAAGGAGAGGTCAGTGGCGATCCGACCTGAAGAGGTCGGTCGCTCTTGTCCTCGATTAGCCCGGATCGTATAGCTCGACCCAGGGTATGAACACATATCAATACGCTCCTTCTCCTATGTTCTTTGGTCTTTTAATCTTTAGCATGAGGACATGCTTGGTTTAAGTGTGGGAAGATTTGATGCACCACTATTTTATGGTACATTTTGTGCGTAATTTAGAGGATTTCATCAACTTCCTTCACACTTATCCACAAAAAATGCATGGTTTTTGCGTTTACTTCCTAATTTCGCTTAATAGTTGAAATCATGCTTTTTAGGCCCTAAATGAGCTATATTTTTATCTCCCTTTATTACCATTCGATGCCGTGATCTATTTGTTAAGTGATCTCAGAGCTTATAAGGGCAAGAATGGTCTAGAAGAGGGAAAGGAAGCATTCATAAGTGGAAGGAGCATAAAAATGGAGCTTTGGAGCACGAGCATCGACGTGCAGGCACAGATGACGCGCACGGGTGGGGAGCTGGATCTTGGAATTGGCGCACGAAAAAGGATGCATATGTGTGACTGGCCAGAACTCTCATCGACGTGTACGCAAGCTTGACACGTACGCGTGACGCGCGCACGTGATCTCTTTAATGAAAACGTGCCTGGCAATTTCAGAGAAGCTCATAACCCAATTCTAGGTGGAATTCTGGCGGAAAAATATTAAAAGAGCCAAGAATTGAAGGGGATTCACACTTTTCACACATTTAGATATTTTGAGAGTTTGTTTTTGGAAGTTACACTTTTGAAAAGAGAAACTCCAACTTCTCTCTAGGCTTTTGGCTTTCTCAATTCCAATTGCACTTGGATCCTTTGGCTAGATCTGAATTTAATTCAATTTCACATTGTTCTAGTTGTAGATCTTTCTCTTCTACTCTCAATTTAGTGTTCTTGCCACTCTAGCATTGTAGATCTTGTTACTTTGATTTCTATTAATGCATTGAGGAATTTCATGTTAATTGTTGTTAATTGTTGATTGTTGTTAATTGCTTACAATAGATAGCTTTAATTCAATTTCCTTTCTCAATTTCATGATGTCTTCCATTATTGTTCACCAATTGTTTGAGAAAATGTCAACTATAGCTATGGACTAGAATTTTATTCTTGGCTTAGGGGTTGGATAATTAGAGACACTTGAATTGTCAAAGATTTTGTTGATTGATAATTGGAAATTGCTAATTGATTTGAATGACACTAACTCTAGTCTCTCCCTAGGATTAGACTAGTATAGGAACAGGAGCAATTAAAAAATTTTTTGACACCTTGGAGTTTTTCTTTGCTTGGGGACAAGCAAACTTTTAAGTTTGGTGTTGTAGAGTGCGCTCTCTGTTTAGCTTATCATCAATGGCACCATAGGGAGATGAATGTTCTTCATGGAGGAGCACAGCCAGAGGAATGAGATGGCCACCAGCATAACTGAGGTGTTTGAGTTTCTTTCATTCTATTTTCCCTTTTGTTCTTATTGTGTCTTCTATTTTCTGTTGTTTTGATTGCCTGCTTGATCTTTAGTACTTTCAGTTCTTATATTTAGTTTCATTTTTTTATTTGCTTTTAGTTCAAATAAATAAATAAATAAATAAATAAATTTGTCTCATGTACCGCTCACTGAGCTTGAATCTAAAAAGAAAAGAAAAGAAGTGATGTATTGCATGAGAAATTGAGTTTATATTTAAGAGTAGTCCTATTTACTTAAATGTGGTGGTATTATTTGTGATTCTGAATGCATGATATGAACAGTGCATAGTTGAATTTGAATCAAAGGATGTTGGTGCATAAGGAATAGGAATTTAGATAACTATTATGAATTCTCTGAATTAAACAAAAGTTTAATCCTTGAAGCAAAAGAAATAGCAAAAGAAAAATAAAAGCAAGGTCCAAGGCTCTGAGCATCAATGACTAGGAAGGTCAGACATGATTAAAAGCTCAAAGAGTTGTTTCCCTAGTCATATGTTTGTGGTGTAATTGTGTCAAGTAATCCTAGAGACAGAGCACTAAGAGTCGAGATCAAGTGCATTTAACAGAGTATGCCAAAGGCTTTGAGCACCACTGTCTGGGAGTAACTTAAAGAAAAATCAGAACCTAAAGAGAGTTCCCTAGTTAAGTGCTTGTGGTGTTTTTGTGTCAAGTGAAGCTTGAGACAAAGTATTTAAAGTCACGGTGACGAACGGATTTTTGACGGTTTAGAATTCTCAAATAAATTCTCGTTGCAAGTATAGTTTCTAAACCAAAAAAGAATCCTTTCATGCAAAAGTTTGGTTGCCACAAGTAACAAACCCTAATAAAATTGATAACCAAAGTATTTAAACCTCGGGTCGTCTCTCAAGGAATTGCAGGAAAGTGTGCTTATAATTGGTTATGGAAAAGTGTGTTTTGGGGTTTTGGATAGGAAACAAGAAAAATAAATGGCAATGAAATAAACTAACAATTAATAAGGGCTCTTGGCAAGGTATGAGAACTGGAAATCCTATCCTAGTTTTTCCTTATCAATTATGATGAGAATTGTTCATCGCTCCCACTTAGTTAACCCTCTAATTATGAAGGAAAGTCAAGTGGACGAATCAATTTTATTCCTCAAGTCCTAGTCAACTCCTAAGAAAAGACTAGCTTTAGTGGAATCCAAATCAATCAGCAACTTACAATTATCAATCAACAAAGGAGTTTGATAACTCAAGTGTCACCAATTACATAACTAAGGCCAAAAGGAGAAAAATCTAACTTAAAACCCTTCCAAGCATTTTATCAAACACTTGGAAGGCACAACGCAAAAGCATAGAAAAGCAATAAGAGATAATAAAATTCAAACAACCAATTGAGAGCATCAATAACATAAATTGAAGAAAGCAATCATAAATATGAAATATCTCAAATTGTATTAAATAGGAAATCAAATCTAATATGAGAATTCATAAACTAAATTGGATAAACAAATAAATCACCAAGAGAAGATAAACTAAAGTGCTAGAGTAAATAAGAGTAGAAGAGAAACTAAATTAAAGTAGAATAGAAATCTAAAATTGAAAATAGCTAAACCTAAGAATCCTAAACCTAGAGAGAGCTCTAGAAAACTACATCTAAAACCTAAATTATGAATAATTAGAAGTTCATCGAATGAATCAATGATTTTCTCTTTCTGCAGCCTCTATTCTGTGTTCTCGGGCTTGGAATTGAGCCAAAAAGGAGCCCAGAAATCACACCCAGTGCTTTCTGCAATTTCTGCACGTGGCACATGTCACGCGTACGCGTAGGTCATGCGTACGCGTCATTTGACAAAATTCCGTGTCACGCGTACGTGTCGATCATGCGTACGCGTCGCTTGTCCTTTGCGCTAGTCACGCGTATGCATCAGGTACGCGCATGCGTCACTGCCAGCTTTTTAAAACTTCATTTTCTTTACATTCCTTCCACTTTTGCATGTTTCCTTTCCATCCTCTAAGCCATTCCTGCCCTATAAAGCCTAAAAATACTTAACACACAAATCACAGCATCGAATGTTAATAAAGGGGAGTTAAAATACACAATTTAAAGGCTTAGGAAACATGTTTTCAATTATTTCATAGAATTAGGAAGGATTAGTAAAATCATGCAAATTGTATGAATAAGTGTGAGAATAGTGGATAAAATCCACTCAATTAAGAACAAGATGTACCATGAAATAGTGGTGCATCAAATCTCCCCACATTTAAACGTTAGCATGTCCTCATGCTAAGCTCAAGAGAGCTGAAAGAGTGAAGGCAGAATGGTAGAACTTATGCAATGTAACTTATCTGTATGAATGCAGCTAAATGAAAAATGCTTTTACCTACTTGGTGAAAAGTAAATAAACCTTTCAAGAACAAATATGAACTGGTGTTCACTAATTCAAATCATAAAAATGAAGTACAAATAGACTTGCAGAAGAAAATAGCTCATGAAAGCCAGGAACAAAGAATCGAGCATCGAACCCTTACTGGAAGTGTATATACTCTAATCGCTCAAGTGTTTAAGGTTCGATTCTCTCAATTCTCTACTAATCTTGCTTTCTAAGGCTTGCTCTTCTTCTACCAATCAACAAAGAATTAATGCATAGATACATAAATCAAGAGGTCTTTTAAGGGTTGTAATGGGGTTAAGGTCAAGGTAGGATTGTATTTGGTCAAGTGTACTAAAATCTGAATCCTTAATTAACCTAAACCTCCCACCTAACTTAAGACAATCCATGTAATTACAATGCAAGATAACTGCCCATTAACTATGTTTACCACACATTCATGCATCCCAAATTTAAGTACAACTCATATGCATTGATATTATTACTTAACTTGGGGCATTTTGTCCTCTTTTTATTATTTGCTTTTTTTCTTTTCTTTTTCTCTAATTATTTTTTCTTTCTAGTTTTCTTTTCTTTTGTCTTTCTCAATGCATATGATTAAGGTATTGCAAGCATAAACATGTGTTTAACATTCTTTTTCACATTTTCTCAAGAGTATACAACACCCAATTCTCAAACCAAACGTTTCCAAACCCAATTTCCCCACACTTAATTCATGAGCACTTTCACTAGTCTAAGCTAACCAAGGATTCAAATTAAGGACATTATTATTTTTCACTTAGAGTTAGTGATGTGCTAAAGTAAAGAACAAAGGGGTAAAATAGGCTCAACTTTGGTTTGTGATGAGCGGATAATTTGTATACTTTTTGGCATTGTTTTTAGTATATTTTTAGTATGATCTAGTTAGTTTTTAGTATGTTTTTATTAGTTTTTAGTTAAAATTCACTTTTCTGGACTTTACTATGAGTTTGTGTGTTTTTCTGTGATTTCAGGTATTTTCTGGCTGAAATTGAGGGACCTGAGCAAAAATCTGATTCAGAGACCAAAAAGGACTGCAGATGCTGTTGGATTCTGACCTCCCTGCACTCGAAGTGGATTTTCTGGAGCTACAGAAGCCCAATTGGCGCGCTCTCAACGGCGTTGGAAAGTAGACATCCTGGGCTTTCCAGCAATATATAATAGTCTATACTTTGCCCAAGATGTGATGGCCCAAACCGGCGCTCAAAGTCACCAACAGAAATTCCAGCGTTAAACGCCGGAACTGGCATAAAATTTGGAGTTAAACGCCCAAACTGGCATGAGAGCTGGCGTTTAACTCCAGAAAAGGTCTCTACACGAAATTCCTTCATTGCTCAGCCCAAGCACACACCAAGTGGGCCCGGAAGTGGATTTTTATGTCATTTACTCATTTCTGTACACCTTAGGCTACTAGTTTTCTATAAGTAGGACCTTTTACTATTGTATTAGCATCTTCGGATCTTTGGAACCTTTTTCTTTAGATCTTTTGATCACTTTGGGAGGCTGGCCATTCGGCCATGCCTAGACCTTGTTCTTATGTATTTTCAACGGTGGAGTTTCTACACACCATAGATTAAGGTGTGGAGCTCTGCTGTACCTCGAGTATTAATGCAATTACTATTGTTCTTCCATTCAATTCCGCTTGTTCTTTGTCCAAGATATCACTTGTTCTTCAACATGATGAAGGTGATGATTGACGCCCATCACCATTCTCACTCATGAACAAGGTGACTGACAACCATTCTTGTTCTACAAGCATCTGAGGCTTAGTGAATATCTCTTGGATTCCTGATTGCACGATGCATGGTTGATCGCCTGACAACCGAGTGCTCGCCTGACAAACGAGCCAACCATTCCGTGAGATCAGAGTCTTCGTGGTATAGGCAAGAACTGATGGCGGCATTCAAGAGAATCCGGAAGGTCTAACTTTGTCTGTGGTATTCTGAGTAGGATTCAATTACTGAATGACTGTGACGTGCTTCAAACCTGTAACCTACTGGGCGTTAGTGACAGACGCAAAAGAGTGATTCTATTCCGGTAGGGGAGGGAACCAAACCGGTGATTGGCAGTACTGTGACAGAGTGCGTGCATTAGCTTTCACTGCGCGGATGGGAGGTAGCTGCTGACAACAGTGAAACCCTACACGAGCTTGCCATGGAAAGGAGTAAGAAAGGATTGGATGAAGGCAGTAGGAAAGCAGAGAGACGGAAGGGAAGGCATCTTCATACACTTGTCTGAAGCTCTTACACCAATGATATACATAAGTATCACTATCCTTATCTTCTATGTTATTTTCGTTCATCATCATATATATTTGAGTTTGCCTGACTAAGATTTACAAGATGACCATAGCTTGCTTCAATGCTAACAATCTCCGTGGGATCGACCCTTACTCATGTAAGGTATTACTTGGACGACCCAGTGCACTTGCTGGTTAGTTGTGCGAAGTTGTGTAATGCCATGGTATTGAGCTACCAAGTTCTTGGAGCCATTACCGGGGATTATGAGAGTTGTGAAAAAGTATTGTTCACAATTTCGCGCACCAAGTTTTTGGCGCCGTTGCCGGGGATTGTTCAAGTTTTGAGCAAGCTTTTGGTAACAATGCCTGGGATTGTTCTAGTTTGGACAACTGACGGTTCATCTTGTTGCTTAGATTAGGTATTTATTTTTTTCGAAATTCTTGAAGATGAATTCTAGAGTTTCATGATGATTTGTTGAAATCTGGCTGGCTGAGAAGCCATGTCTAATCTGATTGGACCGAGGTTTCAACTTATCACCACAAGAGCTTGTTGATTTTCATCAATTTTGCTTTTGGAGCAGTGATCCGCTAAGGCTTGGCTGACCTTTGGTCATGTCTAGTGTTTTGGACCGAAGCTTTCTTTGAAAGCTTGGCTGGCTGTGAAGCCATGTCTAATTCCTGGACCGGAGTCTTAGACTAGCATTGCACTGATTCCTGGAATTCTCATTAAGAATTTTGATACCTTTTTCCACTTAATTTTCGAAAAACACAAAAAAAAAATTTATAAAATCATAAAATCCAAAAATACTTTTAATTTGTGTCTTTTCAGGTCAATGATACAAAGAATTGAAGATTCAGAACATACTGCAGAGGAATTATACAGAAAAAGCTGAGCATTCAAAAATGCCCAGTGAAGAAGGCAGACTGGCGTTTAAACGCCAGCCAGGGCACCTGGTTGGGCGTTTAACGCCCAAAGAGGTAGCATTTTGGGCGTTAAACACCAGAATGTATACCATTCTGGGCGTTTAACGCCAGGATGGTGCTAGGGGGAAGATTTTGTTTTCAAAATCAATTTTTTTCAAGTTTTCAAAGTTTTTCAAAATCAAATCTTTTTCAAATCATATCTTTTCAATCAAATGTTTTCAAAATCAATTTCTTTCCTTTTTCAAAGATACTTACTAACAATTAATGATTTGATTGAACATTTTTTGCCTTTTCTGTTAAGGAAGGTTTTATGTTTGAATCATATCTTTTCTTGTTAGGCAAGTCATTAATTTTTAAAATCATATCTTTTCAAATTGTTTTCAAATCATATCTTTTAAAATTGTTTTCAAATCATATCTTCTCAATCACATCTTTTTAAAACCATAACTTTTCAATCAAATCTTTTTAACCTCATCTTTTTCAAAATAGTTTTCAATCAAATCTTTTTGACTTCTAATTTCAAAATCTTTTTCAAAAATCACTTGATTTCTTTTTCACTTTTAATTTTCGAAAATTATCAATCAAATTTTCAAAATGTTTTCAAAATCTTTTAATTGAATTTTCGAAAATCCACTTCCCTCCTTCTCACATCCTTCTATTTATGGAGTACCACTCCTTCTAAATGCACAATTCGAACCTTATCTAATTAAAGTTCGAATTCTTCTTCACCTTCTTCTTTCTATTTCTCTTTTCCTCTGACATTTCAAGGAATCTCTATACTGTGACATAGAGGATTCCACATTTTCTTTTTCTCTTCTCTTTCATATGAGCAGGAGCAGAGACAAAGGCATTCTTGTTGAAGCTGATCCTGAACCTGAGAGGACCCTGAAGAGAAAGCTAAGAGAAGCCAAAGCACAACTCTCTTTAGAGGACCTGACCGAATTCTTCAAGGAAGAAGAACCCATGGCAGCCGAAAACAACAACAATGCCAACAATGCAAGGAAGGTGCTGGGTGACTTTACTGCACCTACTCCTGATTTCTATGGGAGAAGCATCTCTATCCCTGCCATTGGAGCAAACAACTTTGAGCTTAAGCCTCAATTAGTTTCTCTAATGCAACAGAATTGCAAGTTCCATGGACTTCCAATGGAAGATCCTCATCAGTTCTTAGCTGAATTCTTGCAAATCTGTGACACAGTCAAGACTAATGGGGTTAACCCTGAGGTCTATAGACTGATGCTATTCCCTTTTGCTGTAAGAGACAGAGCTAGAATATGGTTGGATTCTCAACCTAAAGAAAGCCTGGACTCTTGGGAAAAGCTAGTCAATGCCTTCTTGGCAAAGTTCTTTCCACCACAAAGATGGAGTAAGCTTAGAGTGGAAGTCCAAACCTTCAGACAGAAGGATGGAGAATCCCTCTATGAAGCTTGGGAAAGATACAAACAATTAATCAGAAAATGTCCTTCTGACATGCTTTCTGAATGGAGCATCATAGGTATTTTCTATGATGGTCTCTCTGAACTATCTAAGATGTCCTTGGATAGCTCTGCTGGAGGATCTCTTCATCTGAAGAAGACGCCTGCAGAAGCTCAAGAATTAATTGAAATGGTTGCAAATAACCAATTCATGTACACTTCTGAAAGGAATCCTGTGAACAATGGGACTAATCAGAAGAAAGGAGTTCTTGAGATTGACACTCTGAATACCATATTGGCTCAGAACAAGATATTGACTCAACAAGTCAATTTGATTTCTCAAAGTCTGTCTGGAATGCAAAATGCACCAAGCAGTACTAAGGAAGCTTCATCTGAGGAAGAAGCTTATGATCCTGAGAACCCTTCAATGGAAGAGGTGAATTACCTAGGAGAACCCTATGGAAACACCTACAATTCTTCATGGAGAAATCACCCCAATTTCTCATGGAAGAATCAAGAGAGACCTCAACAAGGTTTCAATAACAATAATGGTGGAAGAAACAGGTTTAGCAATGGCAAGCCTTTTCCATCATCTTCTCAGCAACAGACAGAGAGTTCTAAGCAGAATACCTCTGACTTAGCAACCATGGTCTCTGATCTAATAAAGACCACTCAAAGTTTCATGAATGAAACAAGGTCCTCCATCAGAAATTTGGAAGGACAAGTGGGTCAGCTGAGCAAGAAAGTTACTGAACTCCCTCCTAGCACTCTCCCAAGTAATACAGAAGAAAATCCAAAAGGAGAGTGCAAAGCCATAGACATGGCCGAATATGGAGAGGAAAGAGAGGAGGAGGACGCCACTGAGGAAGACCTCAGTGGGCGTGTACCAATCTCCTCTGAGTTCCTCAATGAGGAACAATGGGAATCTGAGGCTCAAAATGAGACCATAGAGATTCCATTGGACTTACTTCTGCCATTCATGAGCTCTGATGAGTATTCTTCCTCTGAAGAGGATGAGTATGTCACTGAAGAGCAAGTTGCTAAATACCTTGGAGCAATCATGAAGCTAAATGACAAGTTATTTGGAAATGAGACTTGGGAGGATGAACCCCCCTTGCTCACCAAAGAACTGGATGACTTGTCTAGGCAGAAACTGCCTCAAAAGAGGCAAGATCCTGGGAAGTTTTTTATACCTTGTACCATAGGCACCATGACCTTCAAGAAGGCCTTGTGTGACTTAGGGTCAAGTGTAAACCTCATGCCCCTCTCTGTAATGGAGAAATTAGGGATCTTTGAGGTGCAAGCTGCAAGAATCTCATTAGAGATGGCAGACAATTCAAGAAAACAAGCTCATGGACTTGTAGAGAATGTCTTGGTGAAGATTGAAGACCATTACATCCCTACTGACTTCATAGTCCTAGAGACTGGGAAGTGCATGGATGAGTCCATCATCCTTGGCAGACCCTTCCTAGCCACAGCAAAGGCTGTGATTGATGTTGATAGAGGAGAGTTGATCATTCAAGTGAATGAAGAATCCTTGGTGTTTAAGGCCCAAGGACATCCCTCTATCATCATGGAGAGGAAGCATGAAGAGCTTCTCTCAAAACAGAGCCAAGCAGAGCCCCCACAGTCAAACTCTAAGTTTGGTGTTGGGAGGCCACAACTAAACTCTAAGTTTGGTGTTGAACCCCCACATTCAAACTCTAAGTTTGGTGTTGGGAGGTTCCAACACGGTTCTGAGTATCTCTGAGGCTCCAAGAGAGTCCTCTGTCAAGCTAATGACATTAAAGAAGCGCTTGTTGGGAGGCAACCCAATGTTTTATAGTTAACTATTTTCTTTTGTTATTTTATCTTTTTTGTAGGTTGATGATCATAAGAAGTCACAAAAACAACGAAAAAAGCAAAAACAGAATGAAAAACAGGAAGAAAAACAGCACACTCTGGAGGAGAAGAAGCTGGCGTTCAAACGCCAGTAATGCTAGCTGTTGGGCGTTTAACGCCCAGTCTGGCACCATTCTGGGCGTTTAACGCCAGAAAGGGGCACCAGACTGGCGTTAAACGCCAGTAAAGGGCAACAACCTGGCGTTAAACGCCAGGAATGGGCACCAGCCCAGCGTTTAACGCCAGAAATAGCTCAAAACGTGATTTTGAGCAACATTTGGTGCAGGGATGACTTTTCCTTGACACCACAGGATCTGTGGACCCCACAGGACCCCACCATCAATCTCTCTCTTCTTCCCCCATTCACCAATCACCTCAATACCTCTTCCCCAAAAACCCTTCACCTATCAAATCCCATCTTTCTCTTCACCACTCACATCCATCCTTCATAAATCCCCACCAACCTCACCCTTCAAATTCAAACCACTTTCCCTCCCAAACCCACCCTCCATGGCCGAACCATTACCCCCCTCTCTCCTATATATACCCTTCTTCAACCCTTCATTTTCACACAACCTAAACACCCCTTCTTTCCCTTCTTGGCCGAACACACCATCTTCCCCCTCTTCCTCATTTCTTCTTCTTCTACTCTCTTCTTTCTCTTTTGCTCGAGGACGAGCAAACATTCTAAGTTTGGTGTGGTAAAAGCGTTGCTTTTTCATAACCATTTATGGCATCCAAGGCCGGAGAAACCTCTAGAAAGAGGAAAGGGAAGGCAAAAGCTTCCACCTCCGAGTCATGGGAGATGGATAGATTCCTCTCAAGGGTGCATCAAGTCCACTTCTATGAAGTTGTGGCCTTGAAGAAGGTGATCCCTGAGGTCCCCTTTTCACTCAAAAAGGGTGAATATCCGGAGATCCGCCATGAGATCCGAAGAAGAGGTTGGGAAGTACTCACCAACCCCATTCAACAAGTCGGAATCTTGATGGTTCAAGAGTTCTATGCCAATGCATGGATCACAAAGAACCATGACCAAAGTGTGAACCCGAATCCAAAGAATTATCTCACTATGGTTCGGGGGAAATACTTGGATTTTAGTCCGGAGAGTGTGAGGGTGGCGTTCAACTTGCCTATGATGCAAGGAGATGAGCATCCTTACACTAGAAGGGTCAACTTTGATCAAAGGTTGGACCAAGTCCTCACAACCATATGTGAAGAGGGCGCACAATGGAGGCAAGATTCAAGAGGAAAGCCGGTCCAATTGAGAAGGCATGACCTCAAGCTCGTGGCTAGAGGATGGTTAGAGTTCATACAACGCTCAATCATTCCCACTAGCAACCGGTCCGAAGTTACCATAGACCGGGCCATCATGATTCATAGCATCATGATTGGAGAAGAAGTGGAAGTTCATGAGGTTATAGCTCAAGAACTCTACAAGGTGGCGGACAAGACCTCCACTTTGGCAAGGTTAGCCTTTCCTCACCTCATTTGTCACCTCTGTTATTCAGTTGGAGTTGACATAGAAGGAGATACCCCCATTGATGAGGACAAGCCCATCACCAAGAAAAGGATGGAGTACACAAGAGACCCCTCTCACCATGAGATCCCTGAGATTCCTCAAGGGATGCACTTTCCTCCACAAAATTATTGGGAGCAACTAAACACCTCCCTAGGAGAATTGAGTTCCAACATGGGACAACTAAGGGTGGAGCATCAAGAACACTCCATTCTCCTCCATGAAATTAGAGAAGATCAAAGAATCATGAGGGAGGAGCAACAAAGACAAGGAAGAGACATTGAGGAGCTCAAGCACTCCATAGGATCTTCAAGAGCAAGAAAGAGCCGCCATCACTAAGGTGGACCCGTTCCTTGACTTCCTTGTTCTTTATTCTTCTGTTTTTCGATTTTTATGCTTTATGTTTATCCATGTTTGTGTCTTATGATCATTAGTGTCTATGCCTTAAAGTTATGAATGTCCTATGAATCCATCACCTCTCTTAAATAAAGATGTGCTTAATTGAAAAGGAAAGAATTGCATGAATTCTGAATTTTATAATAGTTTAATTATTTTGATGTGGTGGCAACACTTTTGTTCTCTGAATGTATGCTTGAACAGTGCATATGTCTTTTGAACTTGTGGTTCATGAATGTTGGCTCTTGAAAGAATAATGAAAAAGGAGACATGTTACTGAGGATCTGAAAAATCATAAAAATGATTCTTGAAGCAAGAAAAAGCAGTGAATACAAAAAAAAAAAGGAAAGCAAGCGAAAAAAAAAAACCGAAAAAAAAAGAGAGAAAGAAAAAGAAAAGAAATAAAGTTGTGATCCAAGGCAAATAGGAGTGTGCTTAAGAACCCTGGACACCTCTAATTGGGAACTTTAGCAAAGCTGAGTCACAATCTGAAAAGGTTCACCCAATTATGTGTCTGTGGCATGTATGTATCCGGTGGTAATACTGGAAGACAGAGTGCTTTGGGCCACAGCCAAGACTCAATAAGTAGCTGTGTTCAAGAATCATCATACTTAACTAGGAGAATCAATAACACTATCTGGATTCTGAGTTCCTAAAGAAGCCAATCATTCTGAATTACAAGGGATAGAGTGAGATGCCAAAACTATTCAGAGACAAAAAGATAAAAGCCCCGCTCATCTAATTAATACTGATCTTCATAGATGTTTTTGGAGTTCATTGCATATTCTCTTCTTTTTTATCTTATTTGATTTTCAGTTGCTTGGGGACAAGCAACAATTTAAGTTTGGTGTTGTGATGAGCGGATAATTTGTATACTTTTTGGCATTATTTTTAGTATATTTTTAGTATGATCTAGTTAGTTTTTAGTATGTTTTTATTAGTTTTTAGTTAAAATTCACTTTTCTGGACTTTACTATGAGTTTGTGTGTTTTTCTGTGATTTCAGGTATTTTCTGGCTGAAATTGAGGGACCTGAGCAAAAATCTGATTCAGAGACCAAAAAGGACTGCAGATGCTGTTGGATTCTGACCTCCCTGCACTCGAAGTGGATTTTCTGGAGCTACAGAGACCCAATTGGCGCGCTCTCAACGGCGTTGGAAAGTAGACATCCTGGGCTTTCCAGCAATATATAATAGTCCATACTTTGCCCAAGATTTGATGGCCCAAACTGGCGCTCAAAGTCACCTACAGAAATTCCAACGTTAAACGCCGGAACTGGCATAAAATTTGGAGTTAAACGCCCAAACTGGCATGAGAGCTGGCGTTTAACTCCAGAAAAGGTCTCTACATGAAATTCCTTCATTGCTCAGCCCAAGCACACACCAAGTGGGCCCGGAAGTGGATTTTTATGTCATTTACTCATTTCTGTACACCTTAGGCTACTAGTTTTCTATAAGTAGGACCTTTCACTATTGTATTAGCATCTTCGGATCTTTGGAACCTTTTTCTTTAGATCTTTTGATCACTTTGGGAGGCTGGCCATTCGGCCATGCTTAGACCTTGTTCTTATGTATTTTCAACGGTGGAGTTTCTACACACCATAGATTAAGGTGTGGAGCTCTGCTGTACCTCGAGTATTAATGCAATTACTATTGTTCTTCCATTCAATTCCGCTTGTTCTTTGTCCAAGATATCACTTGTTCTTCAACATGATGAAGGTGATGATTGACGCCCATCACCATTCTCACTCATGAACAAGGTGACTGACAACCATTCTTGTTCTACAAGCATCTGAGGCTTAGTGAATATCTCTTGGATTCCTGATTGCACGATGCATGGTTGATCGCCTGACAACCGAGTGCTCGCCTGACAAACGAGCCAACCATTCCGTGAGATCAGAGTCTTCGTGGTATAGGCAAGAACTGATGGCGGCATTCAAGAGAATCCGGAAGGTCTAACCTTGTCTGTGGTATTCTGAGTAGGATTCAATGACTGAATGACTGTGACGTGCTTCAAACCTGTAACCTACTGGGCGTTAGTGACAGACGCAAAAGAGTGATTCTATTCCGGTAGGGGAGGGAACCAAACCGGTGATTGGCAGTACTGTGACAGAGTGCGTGCATTAACTTTCACTGCGCGGATGGGAGGTAGCTGCTGACAACAGTGAAACCCTACACGAGCTTGCCATGGAAAGGAGTAAGAAAGGATTGGATGAAGGCAGTAGGAAAGCAGAGAGACGGAAGGGAAGGCATCTTCATACACTTGTCTGAAGCTCTTACACCAATGATATACATAAGTATCACTATCCTTATCTTCTATGTTATTTTCGTTCATCATCATATATATTTGAGTTTGCCTGACTAAGATTTACAAGATGACCATAGCTTGCTTCAATGCTAACAATCTCCGTGGGATCGACCCTTACTCACGTAAGGTATTACTTGGACGACCCAGTGCACTTGCTGGTTAGTTGTGCGAAGTTGTGTAATGCCATGGTATTGAGCTACCAAGTTCTTGGAGCCATTACCGGGGATTATGAGAGTTGTGAAAAAGTATTGTTCACAATTTCGCGCACCAGTTTGCAAAGGATAATGAAAAGGTTAAGGCCATATGGGTATGTAAGCTAAGTGAAACAAGGCCTCAATCATATAAGTATATGCATACATTAAACCATAGAAATATAGAATCATACAAGATCTAGATCACAATTTTAGAGAGAACAAATAAGCCATTTTGATGAACGGACTTTTGTGTGGTCTAGAATTTTACAATAATTTCTCGTTGCAAGTATAGCTTCTAAACCAACTAAAATCCTTTCATACGAAAATTTGGTTCACTTAAGCAAATCCAATAAAATAATAACCGAAATATTCAAACCTCGGGTCATCTCTCAAGGAATTGCAGAGAAGTGTGTTACTATTGGTTATGGGTTTTTATTTTTTTAAGAATTTTTAGAGTTGGAGAATGGGAAAATAAAATATTATAAATTAAAGAAATAAAAATTAACAAGAGGTTTTGTGTAATTGAAATAAAAAGCCTTGGCTAGGAGAAGATTAATCGAAAGTTCTATCCTTGTTGGATTTTCCATGATTAATAATAATAGGTTGTTATTTTTACTTAGTTAACCCTCAACGAATGAAGGAAAGTCAAGTAGTTAAGCCAACTTCTATTTACAAGTCCTAATCCTCTCCCTTAGAAAGGATTAGCGTTAGTGACTAGAGAGCCAGCCAACAATAAACCCAATTACAATTTAACTCTTGAGTCTCCTGATGAGCGGATAATTTGTATGCTTTTTGGCATTGTTTTTAGTATGTTTTTAGTATCTTTTAGTTAGTTTTTAGTATATTTCTATTAGTTTTTAATTAAAATTCACTTTTCTGGACTTTACTATGAGTTTGTGTGTTTTTCTGTGATTTCAGGTATTTTCTGGCTGAAATTGAGGGTCCTGAGCAAAAATCTGATCCAGAGACTGAAAAGGACTGCAGATGCTGTTGGATTCTGACCTCCCTGCACTCGAAGTGGATTTTCTGGAGCTACAGAAGCCCAATTGGCGCGCTCTTAACGGCATTGGAAAGTAGACATCCTGGGCTTTCCAGCAATATATAATAGTCCATACTTTGCCCAAGATTTGATGGCCCAAACCGGCGCTCAAAGTCACCTACAGAAATTCCAGCGTTAAACGCCGGAACTGGAATAAAATTTGGAGTTAAACGCCCAAACTGGCATGAAAGCTGGCGTTTAACTCCAGAAAAGGTCTCTACACGAAATTCCTTCATTGCTCAACCCAAGCACACACCAAGTAGGCCCGGAAGTGGATTTTTCTGTCATTTACTTATTTCTGTAAACCTTAGGATACTAGCTTTTACTACTTATAGGATCTTTTGACATTGTATCCGTACCTTATGACCCCATAACATTTTGTACACGTTTCTTTCCACAGTATGAGTCTCTAAACCCCATTGATGGGGGTGAGGAGCTCTGCTGTGTCTTGATGGATTAATGCAATTACTACTATTTCTTATTCAATCATGCTTGCTTCCATTCTAAGATAACACTTGTTCTTAATCCGGATGAATGTGATGATCCGTGACAATCATCATCATTCTCAACCATGAACACGTGCCTGACAACCACCTCTGTTCTATCTTAGATTGAGTAGTTATCTCTTGGGTTCTTTAATCGGAATCTTCGTGGTATAGGCAAGACCTGATGGCAGCATTCAAGAGAATCCGGAAGGTCTAAACCTTGTCTGTGGTATTCTGAGTAGGATTCAATGATTGAATGACTGTGACGTGCTTCAAACCTGTAACCTACTGGGCGTTAGTGACAGACGCAAAAGAGTGATTCTATTCCGGTAGGGGAGGGAACCAAACCGGTGATTGGCAGCACTGTGACAGAGTGTGTGCATTAGCTTTCACTGCGCGGATGGGAGGTAGCTGCTGACAACAGTGAAACCCTATACGAGCTTGCCATGGAAGGAGACTTGCGTGTTTGATGAAGAAGACAGTAGAAAAGCAGAGATTCAGAAGATGGAGCATCTCCAAAACTCCAACCTATTCTCCATTACTGCAAAACAAGTAACCATTTCATGTTCTTTTGTTTTTCACAATCAATCCTGATAATTTCTGATCTCCTGACTAAGATTTACAAGATAACCATAGCTTGCTTCAAGCCGACAATCTCCGTGGGATCGACCCTTACTCACGCAAGGTATTACTTGGACGACCCAGTGCACTTGCTGGTTAGTTGTGCGGGATTGCAAAAAGTGTTATTGCAATTTCGTGCACCAAGTTTTTGGCGCCGTTGCCGGGGATTGTTCGAGTTTGGACAACTGACGGCTTATCTTGTTGCTTAGATTAGGACTGTTTTATTTTTGTTGGTTTAGAGTCTTTTAGTTGAGTCTAGTTTCATATTCTAAGTTTGGTGTCAATTGCATGTTTTTTTGTTTTTCTTCTTTTAATTTTCGAATTTTTCTTGTCCCTAGTCCCGTTTTGATTCATAAAAAGTTCTAAGTTTGGTGTCCTCTTTGTGTTTTTCCTTTAAAATTTTCGAAAAAATTAGTGTTTGATTTTCTAAAATTTTAAGTTTGGTGTCTTTTTGTGTTTTTCTCTTTCCTCTTTTTAAGAATCAAATCTTTTTCAAAAAAATTTTTCAATCATATCTTTTTAATTGCTGTTTTCAAAATCTTTTTTTTACTAATTGATTCAGTTCTCAATTTGCTTTGATCTCATTTCCCCTTTTGAATTTCGAATTCTTTATTTTATTTTCCTTTTGTTTTATTTTATTTTATTTTATTTTATTTTTTTCGGTTATTTCAAAAAAAAAAAACAAACAAAATTTATCTCTTTGCAATTGTTATCATTTCCCTTTTGTCCATTATGGACTTAAGTGGAATTAACCAGTCCAGAAGGACTCTGGGGTCCTATGCCAACCCCAATACAGCTGCATATGGGAGTAGCATCTGTGTACCTCCCATCAAAGCAAGCAGCTTTGAGCTAAACCCTCAACTCATTATCATAGTGCAGCAAAATTGCCAGTATTCCGGTCTTCCAGAGGAAGAACCTACTGAGTTTCTGGCACAGTTCTTACAAATTGCTGACACAATACATGATAAAGAGGTAGATCAGGATGTCTACAGACTGTTACTGTTTCCATTTGCTGTAAAAGATCAAGCAAAAAGGTGGTTGAATAACCAACCTACAGCAAGCATAAAGACATGGAAACAGTTATCAGAAAAATTCCTGAATCATTTTTACCCTCCAAAAAGGATGACACAGCTAAGGCTGGACATCCAAGGCTTTAAACAAGAGGATAATGAATCCCTTTATGATGCCTGGGAGAGGTATAGAGGTATGCTCAGAAAATGCCCCTCTGAAATGTTTTCAGAGTGGGTACAGTTAGACATCTTCTACTATGGGCTTACAGAAAAAGCTCAGATGTCTTTAGACCACTCAGCCGGTGGATCTATACACATGAGAAAGACAATTGAAGAAGCTCAAGAGCTTATAGACATTGTTGCTAGAAACCAATACTTATATTCTAGCAAGGAATTCGTTCCACAAGAAGAGGTCATGGCAGTAGTCAATGATCCTGATCCTCAAGAACAGATGAATGAGCTTAATCAACAATTGCTCCTGATGACAGAACAGTTAGCAGAATTTAAAGAAATGCTCCATGATACTAAGGTTGCTAACAAGAGCATAGAACTGCAGTTGAATCAAGCAAAACAGCAAATATCTAAACAAATAATAGAAGAATGTCAAGCAGTTCAACTGAGGAGTGGGAAAACACTGAATGCCACTGCTCAAAAGAGCAAGAAGTCAATTAAGGAACAGTTGACAGAGGATGACCAAGCCACTGTTCAAAATCCCTCTGAGGACAGTAAGAGCCCAGAGAGGAATATTATTGGCGTTCAAACGCCAGAAAGGGAAGGAAAGTTGGCGTTAAACGCCCATTCCTTGCCCAATACTGGCGTTCAAACGCCAGAACAGGGAGGAAAGCTGGCGTTAAACGCCCATTCCCTGCCCAGTTCTGGCGTTCAAACGCCAGAAAAGGGGGAGAAGTTGGCGTTTAACGCCCAAACTTCATCCACTCCTGGCGTTCAAACGCCCAAGGAGAATCAGGCACCTGAGAGTTCTGATGATTATCCCCCTAACAAGGCCTCTTCAACCATTTCTGTAAGGAATAAACCTGCAGCATCTAAGGTTGAAGAATATCAAGCCAAGATGCCTTATCCTCAGAAACTCCGCAAAGCGGAACAGGATAAGCAATTTGCCCGCTTTGCAGACTATCTAAGGACTCTTGAAATAAAGATTCCGTTTGCAGAGGCACTTGAGCAAATACCCTCTTATGCTAAGTTCATGAAAGAAATTTTAAGCCATAAGAAGGATTGGAGAGAAACTGAAAAAGTGTTTCTCACTGAAGAATGCAGTGCAGTCATTCTAAAAAACTTACCAGAAAAGCTCCAAGATCCTGGAAGCTTTCTGATACCATGCACATTAGAAGGCACTTGCACCAAGACAGCCCTATGTGATCTTGGAGCAAGCATCAATTTAATACCTGCATCCACTATCAGAAAGCTTGGGTTGACTGGAGAAGTCAAACCAACCAGGATATGCCTCCAACTTGCTGATGGTTCCATTAAACACCCATCAGGCATAATAGAGGACATGATTGTCAAGGTTGGGCCATTTGCCTTTCCAACTGACTTTGTGGTGCTGGAAATGGAGGAGCACAAAAGTGCAACTCTCATTCTAGGAAGACCTTTCCTAGCAACTGGACGAACACTCATTGATGTACATAAAGGGGAAGTAACCCTGAGAGTCAATGAGGATGAGTTCAAGTTGAATGCTGTGAAAGCTATGCAGCATCCAGACACACCAGAAGACTGCATGGACGTTGACATTATTGATTCTCTGGTTGAAGAGATCAATATGGCTGAAAGCCTAGAATCAGAGCTTGAGGACATCTTCAAAGATGCTCAACCTGATCAAGAAGAACTAGAGGAAGTAAAGGAATTTTCGAAAATTCCTCAGGAGGAGGATAAGCCTCCCAAGCTTGAACTCAAACCATTACCATCATCCTTGAAATATGCATTTCTGGGAGAGGGTAACACTTTTCCAGTGATTATAAGCTCTGCTTTAAATCCACAGGAAGAGGAAGCACTGATTAAAGTGCTAAGGACACACAAGACAGCTCTTGGGTGGTCCATAAGTGATCTTAAGGGCATTAGCCCAGCTAGATGCATGCACAAGATCCTATTGGAGGATAATGCCAAACCAGTGGTCCAACCACAGAGGAGGCTAAATCCTGCCATGAAGGAGGTGGTGCAGAAAGAGGTCACTAAATTACTGGAGGCTGGGATTATTTATCCTATTTCTGATAGCCCCTGGGTGAGCCCTGTCCAAGTTGTTCCCAAAAAGGGAGGCATGACAGTGGTTCATAATGAAAAAAATGAACTGGTTCCTACAAGGACAGTCACAGGGTGGCGCATGTGTATTGACTACAGAAGACTCAATACAGCCACCAGAAAGGATCATTTTCCTTTACCATTCATAGACCAAATGCTAGAAAGGCTAGCTGGTCATGACTACTACTGCTTTTTGGATGGCTACTCAGGCTACAACCAAATTGCAGTAGATCCTCAAGACCAAGAGAAAACAGCATTCACCTGCCCTTCAGGCATGTTTGCCTATAGGAGAATGCCTTTTGGTCTGTGCAATGCACCTGCAACCTTCCAAAGGTGCATGCTCTCTATCTTCTCAGATATGGTAGAGAAATTTCTGGAAGTCTTCATGGATGACTTCTCAGTATATGGAGACTCATTTAGCTCCTGTCTTAACCACTTATCACTTGTCCTGAAAAGATGCCAAGAGACTAACCTGGTTTTAAACTGGGAGAAATGTCACTTTATGGTGACTGAAGGAATTGTCCTTGGGCACAAAATTTCAAGCAGGGGAATAGAGGTGGATAAGGCAAAGGTAGAGGTAATTGAAAAATTACCACCACCTGCCAATGTTAAGGCAATCAGAAGCTTTCTGGGACATGCAGGATTTTACAGAAGGTTTATCAAGGATTTTTCGAAAATTGCCAAACCTCTGAGTAATCTGCTAGCTGCTGACACTCCATTTATCTTTGATAATGAGTGTCTGCAGGCATTTGAGACCCTGAAAGCTAAGCTGGTCACAGCACCAGTTATCTCTGCACCAGATTGGGCATTACCATTTGAATTAATGTGTGATGCCAGTGATCATGCCATTGGTGCAGTGTTGGGACAGAGGCATAATAAACTTCTGCATGTCATTTATTATGCCAGCCGTGTTCTAAATGATGCACAGAAGAATTACACAACCACAGAAAAAGAATTACTTGCAGTGGTTTATGCCATTGACAAGTTTAGATCCTACCTAGTAGGATCCAAAGTGATTGTGTACACTGACCATGCTGCTCTTAAATACTTACTCACAAAGCAAGATTCAAAACCCAGGCTTATCAGATGGGTGTTGCTTCTGCAAGAGTTTGATATAGAAATAAGAGACAGAAAAGGGACAGAGAATCAGGTAGCTGATCATCTATCCAGAATAGAGCCAGTAGTTGGGGCGTCCCTCCCTTCTACTGAGATTTCTGAGACTTTCCCAGATGAGCAATTATTTGCCATTCAGGAAGCTCCATGGTTTGCAGACATTGCAAACTATAAAGCTGTGAGGTTCATACCCAAAGAGTACAGTTACATGCAGAGAAAGAAATTAATTTCAGATGCCAAGTACTACCTTTGGGATGAACCATATCTCTTTAAGAGATGTGCTGACGGAGTGATCCGCAGGTGTGTACCCAGAGAAGAAGCACAGAGGATCCTATGGCACTGCCATGGATCACAGTATGGAGGACATTTTGGAAGTGAGCGAACAGCCACTAAAGTCCTCCAATGTGGCTTCTACTGGCCTACTCTCTATAAAGATTCCCGAGAGTTTGTGCGTAACTGTGACAGTTGCCAAAGAGCTGGTAACCTGCCTCATGGATATGCCATGCCTCAACAAGGGATATTAGAGATAGAGCTGTTTGATGTATGGGGAATTGACTTCATGGGGCCATTCCCACCATCATACTCAAACACTTACATTCTGGTGGCAGTGGACTATGTATCTAAGTGGGTAGAAGCAATTGCTACACCCACTAATGATACTAAGACCGTACTGAAATTCCTCCAGAAGAACATTTTCAGCAGATTTGGCGTTCCCAGAGTGCTAATCAGTGATGGGGGCACTCATTTCTGCAATAAACAACTATACTCTGCTATGGTCAGATATGGAATTAGCCACAAAGTGGCAACTCCGTATCATCCACAGACAAATGGGCAAGCAGAGGTCTCTAACAGAGAACTAAAAAGAATCCTAGAACGGACTGTAATGGCCCGAAGAAAGGATTGGGCAAAGAGCTTGGATGATGCTCTGTGGGCATACAGAACAGCATTCAAGACTCCTATAGGCACCTCTCCATACCAATTGGTGTATGGGAAGGCCTGCCATTTGCCTGTGGAACTGGAACATAAAGCCTACTGGGCAACCAGATTCCTAAACATGGATGCACAGTTAGCTGGTGAAAAAAGACTGCTACAGCTGAATGAGCTAGAGGAGTTCAGACTCAATGCCTTTGAAAATGCAAAATTTATAAGGAAAAGGCAAAGAAATGGCATGACAGGAAATTGTCAACCAGAGTCTTTGAGCCAGGACAAAAAGTTCTGCTCTTCAACTCTAGGCTCAAACTGTTTCCAGGAAAACTCAAATCCCGTTGGGGGGGTCCATATGTGATTACAGGAGTGTCACCATATGGATATGTTGAGCTTCAGGATATTGATTCTGATAAGAAGTTCATTGTTAATGGACAGAGAATCAAACATTATCTTGAAGGAAACTTTGAGCAGGAGTGCTCAAAACTGAGACTAGAGTGATTCTCAGTGAAAGTCCAGCTAAAGACAGTAAAGAAGCGCTTACTGGGAGGCAACCCAGTCATTAGTAGGTTGTATGATTTGTTCTTACAGAGGCAAATATCAAAAATGAAGGAATTCACAGAGTTACAGAAGGATTCAGCTCAAAAAGCAGAGAAAATGAGCTTACTGGCGAAAAAACGCCAGTAAGGTACATTTTTGACGTTAAACGCCAGAATGGGTACCATTCTGGGCGTTTAACGCCAGTAATGGTACCATTTTGGGCGTTAAACGCCAGAATGGGTACCATTCTGGGCGTTTAACGCCAGGTGTGCAGCATCACTGGGCGTTCAGAAAAACGCCCAGTGAGGAAGGTTTTCTGGCGTTTAACGCCAGCCAGGGTACCTGGCTGGGCGTTAAACGCCCAAAAAGGGTGCCAAGTGGGCGTTAAACGCCAGAATGGGTGCCATTCTGGGCGTTTAACGCCAGAAAGGTGGGGGGACCACATTTTTGTTTTCAACTCAAATTTTTTCAAACTTTCCTCTTTTTACCCATAATCTTCTACATAAATGCACTTCAACCTTTCATCATTCACTTTCAAATCTTCACAAATCAAAACCATTCTTCAAATCTATTTCAAAATAATCTCAAATCTTCTTCAAAAACTCACCCTTTTCTTAAATTTTTTTCAAAATCTTTTCAAACTTCCTTTCAAATCTCTCTTTTGTTTTCGAAATTCTCCTCCCCCCCACTCTATAAATGAACGTTCCTCACCCCTCCTTCCTCACACCATTCGAATTTCCTCCTCCTCTCTCACTCTCTTCTCTTCTTTCTTTTCTTTTTGCTTGAGGACAAGCAAAACCTCTAAGTTTGGTGTGCTTTTCCGTGATCACTAAGTTAAGATCTATCAAGATCATGGCTCCCAAGGGAAAACAAACCAACTCAAGAGGAAAGAAAGAGACTAATCCAAAGAATCTTTGGAATGAAGAGAAGTTCTTAACCAAAGAACATGAAGACCATTATCACAAAATAATGGGTCTGAGGTCAGTGATCCCGGAAGTTAAATTTGATCTGAAAGAAGATGAATATCCGGAGATCCAAGAGCAAATTCGAAACAGAGGTTGGGAAGTTCTGACCAATCCTGAGACAAAGGTTGGAAGGAACATGGTTCAGGAATTCTACTCAAATCTGTGGCTAACAGATAAGCAAAGAATGACTGGAACCGCTTACCATACCCACAGAACCATGGTCAGAGGGAAAGTTATGTACTTCCATCTGGACAAAATAAGAGAAATTTTCAAACTACCTCAACTACAAGATGATCCTGATTCCTTCAATAGGAGGATGGTGAGAGTAGATAAAGGTTTGGATCAAGTTCTAGAGGACATCTGCCTCCCTGGGACTAAGTGGATAACCAATTCAAAGGGTGTCCCAAACCAACTCAAGAGGGGAGACCTCAAGCCAATTGCAAGAGGTTGGCTAGACTTTATTGGGCGTTCCATATTGCCCACTAGCAACCGTTCTGAGGTCACCATCAAGAGAGCAGTGATGATTCACTGCATTATGCATGGAAAAGAAGTGGAGGTTCATCATGTGATTGCTTGTGAGATCTACACCATAGCAAATAAGAATTCCACTGAGGCCAAACTGGCTTACCCAAGCTTGATTTCCTTGCTCTGTAAAGAGGCTGGGGTGAAGATGGGAGTAGATGAGTTCATACCCATTGAACACCCAATCACCAAGAAGTCAATGGAAGGACAAGTGCAAGACAACTCCATCAAGAGGAGGGCGCAGGAATTCCTCCCTGAATTCCCAAGAATTGACTACTGGTCCAGCCTAGAAGCATCTATTAACAAGCTGCAAGAGACTATGGAGCAACTGAAGGAAGAACAGCAGAATCAGAATTGCATGCTCTGCAAATTGCTGAAGGAACAAGAGAAGCAGGGGCGTGAACTCCAAGAGTTGAAACGCCAAAAGCTCTCCTCTCAAGCTGAGGGAGCATCCACTTCTCAAAATCAAGGTTGTTGAGTCCTAACTCTGTGAAAACCTCTATCATTAGGAGCCTCTGTTTTTCGTTTTTTTTATTCCTTTATTTTGTTTTTATTTTTCGTTTTTCTAGTCTCATTCTATATCTATTTTTGAGTCTTGTTTTTAATTCATAATTAATAAAATTAAAGTTATGCCTTAAAGTTATGAATGTCCTATGAATCCATCACCTCTCTTAAAAGAAAAATGCTTTAATCACAAAAGAACAAGAAGTACAGGGTTTCAAAATTTATCTCTGAAACTAGTTGAATTAGTTTGATGTGGTGACAATACTTTTTGTTTTCTGAATGAATGCTTGAATAGTGCATATGTCTCTTGAATTTGTTGTTTTTAAGAATGTTAAATTTGTTGGCTCTTGAAAGAATGAGGAGAAAGAGAACTGTTATTGAGGATCTGAAAAATCATCAAATTGATTCTTGAAGCAAGAAAAAGCAGTGAATACAAAAAAAAAAAATTTTCGAAAAAAAAAAAGAGAAAAAAAGAAAAAGAAAAAGAAAAGAAATAGAGTTGTGATCCAAGGCAACAAGAGTGTGCTTAAGAACCCTGGACACCTCTAATTGGGGACTTTAGCAAAGCTGAGTCACAATCTGAAAAGGTTCACCCAATTATGTGTCTGTGGCATGTGTGTATCCGGTGGTAATACTGGAAGACAGAGTGCTTTGGGCCACAGCCAAGACTCATATATTAGCTATGTTCAAGAATCATTATACTTAACTAGGAGAATCAATAACATTATCTGAGTTCTGAGTTCTCATAGATGCCAATCATTCTGAACTTCAAAGGATAGAGTGAGATGCCAAAACTGTTCGGAGGCAAAAAGCTACTAGTCCCGCTCATCTAATTGGAACTATGTTTCTTTGATATTCTGGAATCTATAGTATATTCTCTTCTTTTTATCCTATTTTGATTTTCAGTTGCTTGGGGACAAGCAACAATTTAAGTTTGGAGTTGTGATGAGCGGATAATTTGTATGCTTTTTGGCATTGTTTTTAGTATGTTTTTAGTATCTTTTAGTTAGTTTTTAGTATATTTCTATTAGTTTTTAATTAAAATTCACTTTTCTGGACTTTACTATGAGTTTGTGTGTTTTTCTGTGATTTCAGGTATTTTCTGGCTGAAATTGAGGGTCCTGAGCAAAAATCTGATCCAGAGACTGAAAAGGACTGCAGATGCTGTTGGATTCTGACCTCCCTGCACTCGAAGTGGATTTTCTGGAGCTACAGAAGCCCAATTGGCGCGCTCTTAACGGCATTGGAAAGTAGACATCCTGGGCTTTCCAGCAATATATAATAGTCCATACTTTGCCCAAGATTTGATGGCCCAAACCGGCGCTCAAAGTCACCTACAGAAATTCCAGCGTTAAACGCCGGAACTGGAATAAAATTTGGAGTTAAACGCCCAAACTGGCATGAAAGCTGGCGTTTAACTCCAGAAAAGGTCTCTACACGAAATTCCTTCATTGCTCAACCCAAGCACACACCAAGTGGTCCCGGAAGTGGATTTTTCTGTCATTTACTTATTTCTGTAAACCTTAGGATACTAGCTTTTACTACTTATAGGATCTTTTGACATTGTATCCGTACCTTATGACCCCATAACATTTTGTACACGTTTCTTTCCACAGTATGAGTCTCTAAACCCCATGGTTGGGGGTGAGGAGCTCTGCTGTGTCTTGATGGATTAATGCAATTACTACTATTTCTTATTCAATCATGCTTGCTTCCATTCTAAGATAACACTTGTTCTTAATCCGGATGAATGTGATGATCCGTGACAATCATCATCATTCTCAACCATGAACACGTGCCTGACAACCACCTCTGTTCTATCTTAGATTGAGTAGTTATCTCTTGGGTTCTTTAATCGGAATCTTCGTGGTATAGGCAGGACCTGATGGCAGCATTCAAGAGAATCCGGAAGGTCTAAACCTTGTCTGTGGTATTCTGAGTAGGATTCAATGATTGAATGACTGTGACGTGCTTCAAACCTGTAACCTACTGGGCGTTAGTGACAGACGCAAAAGAGTGATTCTATTCCGGTAGGGGAGGGAACCAAACCGGTGATTGGCAGCACTGTGACAGAGTGTGTGCATTAGCTTTCACTGCGCGGATGGGAGGTAGCTGCTGACAACAGTGAAACCCTATACGAGCTTGCCATGGAAGGAGACTTGCGTGTTTGATGAAGAAGACAGTAGAAAAGCAGAGATTCAGAAGATGGAGCATCTCCAAAACTCCAACCTATTCTCCATTACTGCAAAACAAGTAACCATTTCATGTTCTTTTGTTTTTCACAATCAATCCTGATAATTTCTGATCTCCTGACTAAGATTTACAAGATAACCATAGCTTGCTTCAAGCCGACAATCTCCGTGGGATCGACCCTTGCTCACGCAAGGTATTACTTGGACGACCCAGTGCACTTGCTGGTTAGTTGTGCGGGATTGCAAAAAGTGTTATTGCAATTTCGTGCACCATCTCCCAACTCAAGGGTCTCCGAATATTAATCAACTCTAAGGCCAAGTTGGAAGCCTACTCTATTGACATGGAAGCCATACTCGCATACATGTAAAGGGGGTAGAAAGAAGACATGAAATTTTGGAAGAAATTAAATAGAACAATACTATAATATTAATAAATTTCAAGATTGAAGATATCCATATGTAACTCTGAACAAAGTAAATGGGGATTAAAAGAGTAAGGAAATAAAAAACAAACTAGAATGATAAAGACTTCAACGGAGGTAGTAATATCCAACTCAAAAGCATAAAACTAAGAATCCTAAAACTTAGAGAGAGGAGAGAGCCTCTCTCTCTAGAAACTACATCTAAAACCTAAATTGTGAATAATGAGAAGTTCGTCGAATGAATCAATGATTCCCTCTTTCTGTAGCCTCTATTCTGTGTTTTTGGGCTTAGAATTGGGCCAAAAAGGAGCCCAAAAATCGCTCCCAGCGCTTTCTGTAATTTCTACACGTGGCGCATGTCACGCGTACGTGTAGGTCACGCGTACGCATCGTTTGACGAAATTCCTTGTCACGCATACGCGTCGGTCACGAGTACGCATCACTTGTCCTTTGTGCTAGTCACGCGTACGCATCAGGTATGCACACGCGTCGCTGTTAGCTTTTTAAAACTTCATTTTCTTTGTGTTCCTTCCACTTTTGCATGTTTCCTTTCCATCCTCTAAGCCATTCCTACTTTATAAAGCCTGAAAACACTTAACACACAAATCACGGCATCGAATGGTAATAAAGGGGAGTTAAAATACACAATTTAAAGGCTTAGGAAACATGTTTTCAATTATATAACAGAATTAGGAAGGATTTGTAAAATCATGCAAATTGTATGAATAAGTGAGCAAAGAATTGATAAAAAAACCACTCAATTGAGCACAAGATAAACCATAAAATAGCAGTTTATCACACGGCTAGGCTCAAGGTGCAAAACACCAAAGAAAAGAGAATTAAAGAAAATTTGTTGTGTTCAAGGATTAATCCGAAGTAAAAAGATTAGAGAATTCATAATTTGATCCGGATTCTAATTCCGAATGACAGTGGCATTCCTCTTATTCAAAGGATAGTGAGATGCCAAAACTATTCAGGATTGCAATGTAAAAACCCCACTTTGAGAAGAGTCAAGAGCTTAATTGAACACTCACCTCTCATGCAAATTAACATCCTAAGCCTATATTAGTTTTGGTTGCTTAAGGGCAAGCAACAATTCAAGTTTGGTGATGTGATGCGTAAGCATCTTTTCTATCTTTTTCTAGTGAATTTGCATTCAAATTGTTGAGTTTAATCAAGATTTAAATATTTTTTAGCCACTATGGATGCTACATTGATTTGTGTGCAATTCTATTTATTTCAGATAAAATTCAGATGGATTTGACAGAGTTTTATAGAAGAAAAGGCAAAAAGTGGATGATGCAGTTAATCCTGACCTCCCTGCACTCTAACGAACATAACTTGAGCTACAGAGGTCCAATTGATGTGATTTTAGTTGCATTGAAAAGATAACTTCCAGAGCTTTCCAACTATATATAATAGTATGCCCTTTTTCTTCATTCTATACGGCCAAGGTGGCGCCTAACTTGGAATTTCCCAAGTTAGGCGCCATGATCTCAAGTTAGGCGCCACACCAAGCCATAAAATCATATTATAATCGGGCAGGTTGAAGTTAGATGCCAGGTTCCTGAAGTTATGTGCCAGGTGTCTGCCTCAACATGAAGTTAGGCACCAGGGAATCCAAGTTAGGCACCAGGTTGGGACTTCACACCAAGTTAGGCGCCACAATCCACCAAGTTAGGCGCCAGGTCAAGCAAGTCGCGTCCAATCCTTGCTGCCTCCTCCAAGTTAGGTGCCAAATCCTCCAAGTTAGGCGCCAATCTAATGATTCACAATGGTCCCCACGTCTCAATTGAAGATGCACGAAGATCCTATTTTATTTTGACTAAAACTTTATTTTAATTACAAATAGGAAAAGATATTATTTAGTATTAGAAAATATATTTTACATTTAATTAGGATTAGATATAAAAGGGAAAAGAATCAGCCCTTCGGGCTTGTCTCTTCTTTTACCTCATTCCGCACTTTACAATTTTATGGAACCCTAGTTTTCTCTCTGAACCATGAGCAACTAAACCTCCACTGTTAAGGTTAGGAGCTCTGTTTATTCTATGGATTAATACTATGATTGCTCTATTTTAATTCATGTATTGATTTCAATTTCAAGAATCATTTTTGTTCTTTATCTTATGAATCTGGGTGGAACGGAAGTATGACTCTTATTCTAATTAAGTTCTTGTAAAACTTGGAAAAGTTCTTTGCTTGAACAACTGCTTGAAAACAATCTCTCCTAAATTTCTAATTATCTGGACTTAATGGGATACGTGACATATAATCCTCTTATATTTAGATAATTAAGATTTCTGTGACATATAAACTAGAATTGAACTTAGCTCTCTAATTGGAATCAAGTGACAAAGGAATTGGCAGTTGATGAAGGTTAGAGAGCCTAAAAAGGTCTAAGGAATTAGGGTTTAGTCACATATAGTTTGCCATGAATAGAATCTTGCATGATTAAAAAAGTTAGTAAGAAAAGTCAATTCAAAAGATAGATATCTCTGAAGCCTTAACTATTTTCTCCATATATGTTTCACCTCAATTTACTGCTTGTTTTTTGATTCTCTGAATTACTATTTGATGCATTTGAACTTTCAAGACTCTTTTCTGTTTGTCTAACTAAGTAAATCACGCAATTATTGTTGCTTAGTCCATCAATTCTCGTGGGATCGACCCTCATTCACTTAAGGTACTACTTGGTACGACCAAGTGCACTTGTTGGTTAGTTTGTGGGATATAAATTCCGCACCATCTGGCTAGTGTTCAACACCAGTAATGTTACCCTTTGTGGGCATTGAACGCTAACTCTTGCCTTCTTTTATGGCATTCAACGCCAGCAAGAAATGTACTCCAGGGTATTCTATTTTGACTTCTGAATGTTTCTGTCTTTGTTCTGACTAATGCACCTGATCATGAACCTAAAGAAAATAATTAAGAAAAACAAATTCAAAGAAAAACATAAACAATAACTATGGTTGGGTTGCCTCCCAACAAGCAATTCTTTAACGTAACTAGCTTGACTGTTAGCTCCTTACAGAGATGAATATGAGCTCAGAATTTTGCCCCTTATAGTGAACTTTCTTCCTGTCTTCTCATGGATGAGATCCACATGCTCTAGAGACAAGATACGACTCATTGTATGTGGTATGACTGGTTTCTTGGTGAAGATAACTCTCATGCCAGGTGAGAGGCCTTCAATAGGGATCTTTTTGTCCATCCAGCATTTAAGTACTTTCTTCTTAGTACCTTTAGTTTCAGTGCTTGTTGATGGCTGCCCAACACCAAACTTAGGATTGGTGTCTGGGGGCCTAATAAAGCTCTGCACTGAGAGAGATGGTTAGAACACTAAGTGTTGCACAGTTATCTCTTTTTTCTCAGAGGCAGAGTTGGGGTGAGGCATCTTGAACAAGATGTGCTCCTCCCCAAGTTGTAAAATCAGTTCTCCCTTTGCTATATCAATGATAGCATTGCCAGTAGCTAGTAAAGATCTTCCAAGGATGATGGATTCATCCTCATCTTCCATAGTCTCTAAGATTATGAAGTTTATAGGGATGTAAAGGTCTTCAACCTTCACCAAGACATCCTCTATTAAGCCATATGTTATTTTCATTGACTTGTCTGCCATCTTTAGTGAGATATTTGCAGCTTGTACCTCAAAGATTCTCAACTTTTCCATCACATAGAGTGGCATGAGGTTTATACTTGACCCTAGGTCACATAAAGCCTTCTCAAAGGTCATGGTGCCTATGGTGCAAGGGATTAGGAAGCGTCTGGGATCCAGAAGCTTTTGAGATAGTTTTTGCTAAATGATAAACGAAATTTAGCATGTCGATTTCGAATTCAATGAGGAATATGATCGTGAGTATAGTCTAATCGACACTTAAACTTCGCATCAAACAATCCTACAATCTATAACCGAGAGTACTAGTCTCCCGAGTCGTCCTCCCTTGGAATTGCTAGAGTATGCATCTTATTGATTAGGAAGCCTTGTTATGATTCTTTGAAGGTTTTAGCAAAATAGAAAACAAACAATCAATCCTTAAAAGACTTGGCATAGGGTTGGCATTAGAAATTCTATCCTTATAGTTCCTTCAATGATGACAACAATTAGGCCTTGCTTCATTTAGTTAACCCCTAGGCATAGAGGAAAGTCAAATGAGAGTAATTAACTTGAATCACAAGTCCTAGCTTTACCTTATGGAAACCTAGCTTTAGTGCACTCCAAGTCAATTAGCAATCCCTAATTCCAAATCAACAATTGACACAACTATTCAACTTCTTCTAATGGCCCAAACCCTATGCCAAGTAAGAAACTTTTACTCCATAACTAGTGTTGGCATTTTATCAAACATTTGATGAGCAAGAGTGAAAGTCATAGTAAAAATGAGAAGAAAGTAGAATTAAAAGTATTTCAACATAAGGAACTAACAACAATTAACAAAGAACAACAATGAAAATAAAATTCTCAAGGAATTGATAAAATCCAAAACTACAAAGTTGAATCCTAGATCTATGAGAATTGAGCAATTACAAGTACTAATTGAGATTGGAGAAGAAGATCTATGATATGAACAAAGTAAATTGAGAATTGCAATGGATCTCACCAAAGAGTGATTGAAAATTCAAAAATTGGATGAAGATGAACCCTAATGAGAGCTTGGAATCTCTCTCCCTTCTCCAAGAGTGTAACTAACTATCTCCAAAAATATCTAGAATCTAGAAAATGAGCTCAAAAAAATCCCGTAACCCTTGTTTCTTTGGTCTTCTTAAGCTTTTCCCGCCAAGGCACTTCCCCAAGATGGGATCTCCAACTGCCTCCACGCCTAAGTCACGTAGCTCTTTAAAAAAATCACATTCGAACATCGGCGCGCACGCGCAATGTACGCGTGCGCGCCACTGAGGCATCTTGTAATGTGCGCGGAGGCGCAATGTATGCGTGCGCGCCCATGAAGATCATGGCCTAGCCGCTACGCAAGCCGGCTCGTGGCTTGGCTCTTGGCTTCGACTTCTAGCTGCTCAATCCACGCGGACGCGTCAAGTGCGCGCACGCGCCCATGCTGAGATTTCCAAAGCTCAATTCTCATGCTCGCTTCCTTTGCGCCCGTTCTCTTTCTCTCTTCCGATCCATCCCTGCCCTATATTCTGAAACCACTTAACACACAGGTCACGTCATCAAATGGCACCAAGAAAAGATTAGAAATGTATCTAATTTAGTGCAAAATAAGCATGTTTTCATCCATGAGGCAAAATTAGGAAAGGAACACAAAGTCTTGTATTTTCATATAGAAAGCGTGTGGAATCATTGATAAAACCCCTGAAATCAATACAAGATAAACCCTCAAAATGGGGTTTATCACTAAACCAAAGCATTGAGTTCTATGGTAAGTGACGAATTGGATTTTCTATCATTAAAGAAATTTACAAATATAATCACGTTGTAAGTATAGCTTCTAAACCAACAGAAAATCCTTTCGTACAAATGTTTGGTTGTCACAAGTAACAAACCCAATAAAAATAAATAACCGAAGTATTCAAACCTCGGGTCATCTTCTCAAGGAATTGTAGGGAAGTATGATTTATTATTGGTTATGGAAAATAGTATTTTTGGGTTTTTGAAAGGTTTGAACAAGAGAAATAATTTGCAGAAATTAATAAATCAATAGCTAAGAAAACTCTTGGCAATGTATGAAAACTGGAAGTCCTATCCTAGTTATCCTTATCAATGGCGATGAGAATTATATTTTTGCTACCACTAAGTCAACCTCTAACTATGAAGGTAAGTTAAGTGGATAAATTAATTTAACACCTAAAGTCCTAGTCAACTCCTAAGGAAATACTAGAGTTATAGGAATCTAAATTAATCAGCAAAGATATCAATTATCAATCACGATGAGTTTGACAACTTAAGAGTCACCAATTAATCAACCAAAGCCAAAAGGGAAAAATCTAAATTATTTATATAATAAATAGAAGAAAGCAATCATGAGTCTAAAATACCTCAAATTATATTAAATTAAGAAAATCATAACATGAATGGTCCATAAGCCAATTGGGCAACATAAATCAAATACACATAAAAGCATCAGAGTAAATAAAAGTAGAAGAGAAACATAAATTATTGAACCTGGTATGAAGAAATAATCCTAATGACTAAAAGAAATCCTAAATCCTTTAAGAGGAATCCTAATCCTAAATCCTAAGAGAGAGGAGAGAACCTCTCTCTCTAAAAGCTACATCTAAATTATGAAAAGTGTGTATTATGAATGAATGATTGAATTAATGAATTCCCCCACTTTATAGCCTCTAATTTGTGTTTTCTGGGCTGAGAACTAGGTCAAAAACAGCCCAAAAATCGCTGATTGTAAAATCTGGTTCGTACAGGTCGTGGCAAAGTGACGCGGAGGCGTCATCCATGCGTTTGCATGGATTGAGATTTTGCATATGCAACACATGCGCGTTATTCACGCATCCGCATCACCTAAATTCGGGACAGCTATAGCAAATTATATATCATTGTAAAGCCCCGGATGTTAGCTTTCCAACGCAGCTAAAACCGCATCATTTGGACCTTTGTATCTCATGTTATGACCGTTTGAGTGCAAAGAGGTCAGGCTGGACAGCTTAGCAATTTCTTCAGTTTCTTGTATTCCTTCTACTTTTGCATGCTTTCTTTCCATCCTCTGAGCCATTCCTGCCCTGTAATCTCTGAAATCACTTAACACACATATCACGGCATCGAATGGTAATAAGAGAGGATTAAAAATAGCAAAATTAAGACTAAAGAAGCATGTTTTCAATCATAGCAAAGAATCAAGAAGGAAAATATAAAACATGCAAATCATATGAATAAGTGGGTAAAGAGTTGATAAAAACCACTCAATTGAGCACAAGATAAACAATAAGATAGTGATTTATCAGTAAGCACTAGAGGTTCTTCCTCCAATGTCTTTACTCCAAATAACTTGGCATTTAACTTCATGAGAGCACCTAGGTACCAAGTAACTTGCTCTTCCCTAGTTTTCTCATCCTCATCAGAGGATGAGTATTCATCAGAACTCATGAATTGCAAGAGTGCTTGCAAGGGGACCTCTATGGTCTCTACATGAGCCTTGGCTTCCTTTAATTCTTGGATAGGGACTTCATCAGTGGGTGTTAAATACTCGGTAGGAATACCTTTATTGGCGTTCAACTCCACCTTTTGTGGCTTTTTGGGCGTTGAACGCTCAGTAGGCACATCTTCACTGGCGTTCAACGCCAGCTTCTCTGCTAATTTAGGTGTTGAATGCCTAGTAAGATCTTTCTTACTGACGTTTAACACCAGCTCTTATGCCAGTTTGGACGTTGAACGCCCAGTAAGGTCATCCTTACTGGCATTCAACGCCATTAAAGGTGTAGCATTGGGCGTTGAATGCCCAGTAAAGACTTCCTTAATAGCGTTCAACGCCAAGGATGGCATATCATTGGGTGTTGAACGCCCATTAGGGATCTTATCATTGGCGTTCAACGCCAAATTTCTCCCTTCAGATTCGGCCTCAACTTCAATAGTGATGGCCTTGCACTCTTCTCTTTTGTTTACTTCAGTGTTACTAGGAAGAGTGTTAGGAGGAGTCTCAGGGATTCTCTTGCTCAGTTGACTAACTTGTACCTCCAAATTTCTAATGGAGGACCTTGTTTCAGTTATGAAACTATGAGTGGTCTTAGAGAGGTTGGAGACTATAGTGACTAAGTCAGAAAAGGTCTGCCTAGGAGTCTGCATATGTTACTGAGAAGATGGGAATGGTGGCTTGTTGTTGAACCTATTCTGGGTTCTTCCACCTTGATTATTACTGAAGCCTTGCTGAGGCTTCTGTTGCTCCTTCCATAAAAGGTTAGGATGATTCCTCCATGAGGGGTTGTAGGTGTTTCCATAGGGTTCTCCCATGTAATTCACCTCCTCCATCATGGGTTGGTCAGGATCATAAGCTTCTCCTTTAGAGGAAGCTTCTTGAGTGCTGCCAGTTGCAGCTTGCATTCCAGTCAAATGCTGAGAGATCATATTGACCTATTGGGTCAAGATCTTATTCTGAGCCAATATGGCATTTAGAGTGTCTACTTCAAGAACTTCTTTCTTCTGAGCTACCCCATTATTCACAGGGTTTCTCTCAGAAGTGTACATGAATTGGTTGTTTGCAACCATCTCAATGAGTTCTCTTACTTCTACAGGTGTTTTCTTCAAGTGGAGTGATCCACCTGCAAAGCTTTCCAATGATATTTTGGACATCTCAGATAAACCATCATAGAAGATGCCTAAGATACACCATTCTGAGAGCATGTCAGAAGGACATCTCCTGATCAGTTGCTTGTATCTTTCCTAAGCTTCATAGAGGGATTCATCTTTTTGTCTGAAGGTTTGAACTTGCACTCTGATTTTGCTCATCTTCTAAGGATGAAAGAACTTGGCCAAGAAAGCACTGACCATTTTTTCCCAAGAGTTTAGTCATTCCTTAGGTTGAGAGTCCAACCATATCCTAGCTCTGTCTCTAACTGCAAAGGAAAATAGCATAAGTATGTAGACCTCAGGATCCACTCTATTGGTCTTAACAGTGTCACAGATTTGCAAGAATTTAGATAGAAACTGATGTGGATCTTCTAGTGGAAGTCCATGAAATTTGCAATTGTGTTGCATTAGAGAGATTAATTGAGGCTTAAGCTCAAAATTGTTTGCTCTAATGGCAGGTATGGAGATACTTCTTCCATAAAAATCAGAAGTTGGTATGGTGTATTCACCAAGAACCTTTATTTCATCTCCTTCATTAGGTTCGGCTTCCATGCTTTCAGCTTCTTGTTTGAAAATCTTTGTGACGTTTCTTTCGGAGTATTATGCTTTAGATTATTGTAAACGTCTCTTTAAGGTCCTATGAGATTCAAGATCAAGATTTAAGAGAGGTTCTTTATCTCTGTTCCTGCTCATAAACAAGAAAAAGAAAACAAGAAAGAAGAATAATGGAAGCTCTGTGTTCAAGAACAGAAGACTCCCTGTGAGATGTGAAGAAGAAAGAAGAAAGAAGATAGAGAGAAGAGAAGAAGAATTCGAAATTAGAGAGGGGGAGAGAAGCATCACTAATTCAAAAATAAAGAAGAATGAGATTTTATAAAATATTTTTGTTTTGTTTTTATTTATTCATGTAATTCGAAAAAGAAAAGGAAATAAAGAAGAAATAAAGACAATTAAAAACTAAGACAACTAATTAACTAAAAAGATTTGGAAATTAAATAATGAATGTTGAAAAAGAAGAGGGAGAAATAGAGAAGATATTTTCGAAAATTAGAAGAGAGAAGAATTAGTTAGGAAGTTTTGAAAAAGAAGAAAGAGAAAACAACTAACTAATTAAAAAAAGATTTGAAATTATGATAAGATAGAAAATTAGAAAAGATTTGAATTTAAAATTTGAAAGGATAAGATAAAATTGAAAAGATTTGAAAAATATTTGATTTTGAAATTAGAAAATATAAGATAAGAATTTAAAAAGATTTGAACAAGATTTAGATGAGATAAGATTTGAAATTTGACTTTTGAAAAAGATTTGATTTTGAAATTTGAAATTTGAAATTTGAAATTTTAAATTTTAAATTTTGAAATTGAATTTTAAATTTTGAACAAGATAAGATAATTATTTTTTTTGAATTTTAACGAAAGATATAAAGATAAGATAGTGATTTGAAAAGGTATAATTTTTGAAAAGATTTGAAACTAAAATAAGATCAGATAATGATTTTGAAATTAAAATTTGAAATTTTTGTTTCAATTTTCAAAAATTAAAGTAAAAAGATAGAAAATATATTTTTTTTATTTTTTTTAAATTAATGAAGAAAGAAAAAAACAACTAAATGACACCAAACTTAAAAATTTTAGATCTAAAGACACTAAGTTTCGAAAATTATAAAGAAAAACACCTAAAGACACCAAACTTAAAATTTTAAAGATCAAAACAAGAAGAAAAAACAAACACAACATGAAGATCAAGAAGAACAACAAGAACAAACTCGAAAAATTCAAAGCAATTAAAGAACATGCAATGGACACCAAACTTAAGATGTGACACTAGACTCAAACAAAAGACACTATTTTTGAAAATTTTTGAAAAAAGACTCAAGAAAGTTCGAACTCTAACAAGAACAAGAACAAAAGAGTCAAACAAAGGATAAAGATTATTAAAGAAAGGAAAAGATTTTTTGAAAAATTTTTTATTTTTTTTTTCAAAAAAGAAAATAAAAGACTCAAACAAAATTAAAAACAATACCTAATCTAAGCAACAAAATAATCCGTTAGTTTGTTCAAACTCGAACAATCCCCAGCAATGACGCCAAAAACTTAGTGCACGGATTCCCACACTCCGAACAACTGAACCAGCAAGTGCACTGGGTCGTCCAAGTAATACCTGAGGTGAGTCAAGGTCGATCCCACGAGGATTGTCGGCTTGTATCAAAGAGTGGTTATCTTGTAAATCTTAGTTGGGCGGATAGAAAAGTTGTATAGTTGTTTAAACACATAAAAGTAAAATAAAGATAACGTTACTCAGTAATTGTGAATTCAATGATAAGAAGATGGTTAAGGCTTCAGAGATGCTTTGTTCTTCTGGATCAATCCTTTCTTACTGTCTACTCCAACTGTGAATGATTTCTTGTATAGCAGGTTGTATCTGATCAACGCCGGTTTGAGCAGCTGCCAATCTTCCTCTAGGTTGAACACCAAGTTTAGTGCGCATCCAGTCTGAATGAGGGTGAAGCTCCTGTAGTTCATTTCCTTGGTGATCCTACTCAAAACGCCATAGACAAGGTCGAATCTTCCGGATCAGAGAATGCTGCACCTTGATTCTAGCCTTTACCACAAAGACCTTAATCTCCCCATACCTCGGCTGAACTGATGTCTCGAGAAGTCCCCAACGAAGTCGTGGATTAGCCGTCTAAGAGATGTATCCTCAAGCTTGTGGTTCATTGATATCTGATGAAAGACGCTCGCTGAACCCATGTAGAATAGAGACAACTTTTGACGGTTCAACTCATTCATAAGGTTGAGGAACGAAGATACATCTTAGGAGAGAATTAAACACGAATTGAAATAGAACAGTAGTGCTTTTATTAATCCATAAAACTCAGTAGAGCACCTAACCTTAACCTAGGATGTTTAATGGCTCATACTATACATAATGGTGTTCGAAAATATGATATGTTGGAGAGTGATCCTAAACATGGTTGATCTTCTCCTATATATACTAATCTAGTAACTAAGGATTACAAAAATATGATAGGCTTAGGCTTGTAGTGGGAAAATCCACTTCCAGGACCCACTTGGTGAGTGTTTGGGCTGAGCTAAGGATGTCTTCACGTGCTAGTAAGACTCTTGGGCGTTGAACGCTCCCTTTTGACTCCCCTTTGGGCGTTGGACATTGGCCACCTCTCTGTGGGCGTTGGACGCTAGGACTGGGGTAGATGGCTGGCGTTCAACGCCAGTTTTAGGCCTTTATCTCCAAAGACAAGTATAGACTATTATATATTCATGGAAAGTTCTAGATGTTAGCTTTCCATAGCTGTTGAGAACGCTCCATTTGAATATCTATAGCTCCAGATATGCTTGCTTAAATGCACGGAGGTCAGATCTTGACAGCATCTGCTATGCTTTCCTTGCCTTTGAATCAGACTTTGTCAAAACTCTCAGATTTTAGCAAGAAAATACCTTAAATTACCATAAAACACAACAATTCATAGTAGAATCCAAAAATTTGAACTTTACACTAAATCTTATGAAAATATAATAAAACTTAAACAAAACATGCTAAAAACTATATGAAAATGATGTCAAAAAGCGTATAAAATATCTGCTCATCAACATTTCCTCAAACACTTGGTGAGCAAAGATAATAGACATGATAAAAACTAGAAAAATAATTCAATTCAATTACCACTAACAATAATCAATAATTACAAAACAAGCAATAACAATGGATATGGAAATAACTCAATGCATTAACAAAATTCAAGAGTAACAAAATCCAAATATGAGTTCAAGATAACCAAATTGAAATGAGTACTAAAGAAATTAAAGAGAAAACTATAAGGAAAACAACGAGAAATGAAGATAGTAGCAGTTTCTCTCAAGATCCAATTGAAAATAAACTAAGAAAACCAAAACCCTAGAGAGAAGTAGGAGTTTCTCTCACTAGAATTCAAAACTAAAGCAAAACTAAAACTAAACAGAAGTTTCTCTGTCCCAGCTCTATTCCTAGAGTATTGTCTTCATTTTCGGGCTTGAAACTGGGCCAAAATCAGCCCAGAAATCACCCCCAGCGTATTCCCTTTATTGCAGCACGTGACGCTCATCACGCGTACACATCGGTGGGCTCTGCACTGGCCATGCATACGCATCAGTCGCGCATACGCATCAACAGACGATGCTCCTAGCCACGCACACGCTTCTGCCACGCATACGCATCAGTATCAGCCTCTCAACTCTTTAATTTCTTGTGTTCCTTCCACTTTAACATGCTTCCTCTCCATTCTCCATGTCATTCCAGCCCTATAACCCTGAAAATACTTAACAAATACATCACGGCATCGAATGGTAATAAGAGAAGATTAAAAATTAGTAGTTTTAAGGCTAGGAAGCATTTTTAATCATAGCACAAAATTCGGAAGGGAACTTAAAAACACGCAAATTATATAGATAAGTGTGATTAAAGTTGATAAAATACACTCGATTCGATCCAAAATAAGTCATAATATTGTAGTTCATCAAATCTCCCCACACTTAAACGTTAGCATGTCCTTATGCTAAGCTCAAGGGAACCAAAAGAGTGAGGGAAAAATGGTAGGACTTATGCAATGCAACCTATCTATATGAATGCAACTACATGCTAAATGCTTCTACCTACTTAGTTAAAAGTAAATCAATCTTCCAAGAACAAATATGAACTGAACTCTACTAATTTAAATCTCATAAAAAAGTACAAATAGACTTGCAATAAGGAAGCTCTTGAAAGCCAACAACAAGGAATTGAGCATCGAACCGTCCCCGGAAGTGTATGCATTCTAATCACTCTAGTGTTTGAAGGTTGATTCTCTCGGTTCTCTACTAATCCTGCTTTCTAAGGCTTGCTCTTCTTCTACCAATCAACAAAAATTTAATGCATAAATACACATATCAAGAGGTCTTTTCAAGGGTTGTAATGGGATTAGGGTCAAGGTAGGAATGTATTTGGTTAAGTGGACTAAAATCCGAATCCTTGATTAACCTAAACTTTTCACCTAACCTAAGACACTCCATGAAATTACAATGCAAAACCTAACTACCCATTGCCTTTCTCTCCACAAATTCATGCACCTTGATATTTTTGAATACGAATCATATGTATTGATATCATTAGTTGCCTTGGGACATTTTGTCCCTTTTTATTGCTTTTTCTCTCTCTCATTTTTTTTGAAATATGGTAGAGAATATATATACACAAGGAGATAATGCATATGATTAAAGTGTTGGATGCATGAATAAGTGCCCAAACTATTTTCACATTTCCAGTTAAGAATATAAAATACCCAATTCCCAAACCAAGCATTACTATACCTAATTTTCCCACAGTTAAATTGTGCACACTCGCACTAGTCTAAGCTAACCAAAAATTCAAATTAAGGACATTCATTGTTTTCTACTTAGAGTTAGTGATGTGCTAAAATAAATAACAAATGGGATAAAATAGGCTCAACATTGGTTTGCAAAGGATGATGAAAGGGTACAGTGGTGCATGAAAGTGACTCCGAACGTTTTGCACAAATAGACCGACAAGTATACCGGGTCGTACAAGTAATACCTCAAGTGAGTGAGGGTCGATCCCAGGGAGATTGTTGGTTTGAGCAAGCAGTGGTTACCTTTCAGATCTTAATCTGGCAAATAGAAAACATAGTTGTCACAAGAAAATGCATAAAATAGATAAATAAATAAACGTTACAAGATAGATATGAAATCAGAGATGATAGAACAGTTGAGGCTTCGAAGATGCTTCTTCCTTCTAGGTCAACTTTTCTCACCATCTACTCCAACTTCTAATTGATTCATTCCATGGCAGGCTGTAAATGATTAACGTCAGGTCAGTGGTCATTAATCTCTTCTGCTTCAGATCAAATGCCGGGTTAGCAGTTATCTAATCTGAACGAGGGTGAAGCTCTAGCAGTCCATTCCCTTGGTGATCCTACTCAAAATGCCACAGACAAGGTCGGATCTTCCGGATCAGAGAACACTTCTCCTTTGGTTCTAGCCTATACCACAAAGGCCCTCATCTCCCCGCATCTCGGCTGCACTGATGTCTCGAAAAGTACCCAATGACACCGTGGATTAGCCGTCTAAGAGATCTATAATCAAGCTTGTGGTTCCATACTATCCCATCAAGGACTCGCAAGAACCCATATGGAAATGGGATGATGGTCAAGTTACACTCCCAATCTGTTAGGATGAAGAACGAAGATACATCTTAGAATAGAATCAAGCATAGATTGAAGTGGAATAGTGATATTATTAATTCATAAGAATCAGCAGAGCTCCTAACCTTAACATAGGAGGTTAGTGACTCATACTGTATAGAAAATAATAGTAAAAAGTTTGAATGGGTAAAGGTCTCTAACAATGGTGATCTTTGTTCTATATATACTAGTCTAGCAACTAAGAATTATAGAAAATAAGATAAACTAGTCTTGCAGTGCGAAAATCCACTTTTCGGGCCAACTTGGTGAGTATTTGGGCTGACCTTGAGTGAAGCCACGAGCTAGTGCTCCCTTTTGGGCGTCCAATGCCAGCTTTGGACTCTTCAATGGGTGTTGGACGCCAGCTACTCCCCTTTGGGCATTGGATGCCAAGAATGGGGCTGGTGGCAGGCGTTAAACGCCAGTTTTGGGTCTTCATTTCCAAAGCAAAGTATAAACTATTATAAATTTCTAGAAACTCCTGGATGTTAGCTTTCCATAGCCATTGAGAGCATGCCATTTGAACTTTTGTAGCTCTAGAAATGCTCCTTCGAGTGCATGGAGGTCAGATCTTGACAGAATTAGTAGTCCTTTCTTTGTCTCTGAATTAGACTTTGCCAAAACTCCTCAATTACAGCCAGAAAATACCTGAAATCATCATAAAACACAATAACTCAAAGTAGAATCCAAAAATATGAATTTTTCACTAAAACCTATGAAAATATAATAAAACTTAAACAAAACATAATGAAAACTATATGAAAATGATGCCAAAAAGCGTATAAAATATTCGCTCATTTGAACACCAAAATTAAACTGTTGCTTGTCCACAAGCAATCAAAAACAAAGTAGGATAAAAAGAAGAGAAGGATACAATAAATCTCAGAGTTTTCAATGAAGCTCAATTTCAATTAGATGAGTGGAACTATTAGCTTTTTGCTTCTGAATAGTTTTGGCATCTCACTTTCCATTGAGGCTCAGAATAATTGGCATCTCTAGGAACTTAGAATCCAGATGATACTATTGATTCTCCTAGTATAGTTCTTTTTTATTCTTGAATACAGCTTCTTTTGAGTCTTGGCCGTGACCCTAAGCGCTTTGTTTCCAGTATTACCACCGGATACAAAAATGCCACAGACACTTAACTGGGTGAACCCTTTCGGATTGTGATTCAGCTTTGCTAGAATCCCCAGCCAATGGTATCCAGTGTTCTTCAGCACACTCTTTGCTTTGGATCATGACTATAACGGCTCAATCTCAAGCTTTTTACTTGACACCTTCACACCACAAGCTTATAGTTAGGGAAGCAGCTCATTTGAACTATTTAGGCCAAGATTTTGTTTCTTTTAGGCCCTCCTAACCATTGATGCTCAAAGTCTTGGATCTTTGCTCTTGTCTTTTGGTTTAAAGAGCTACTGGCTTTTTCTTTTCCTGCTTGCTTTTTTTCCGCATATGCATATATAATTTTTTTTTCTTTTATTGCTTTTTGCTGCTTTTTCTTACTTCAAGAATCAATTTTTGGATTTTTCAGATTACCAATAACACTTCACTTTCATTATCATTCTTTCAAGAGCCAACATTCTTTACTCCAATATCAAATATGCACTATTTATTCATACATTCAGAAAGCAAAAGCAATGCCACCACATCAAATAATTGAACTATTCTTGATATATAACTCGAAATTCGTGCATCTTACTTTTCTTTTTCAATTAAAGTTTTCTTTTAAGCAAGGTGAAAGATGCATGAAATATTTCATAGATTTAACACATAAAGATGATCATGCACTAGAAACAGACAATAAGATAAAATACCTGGAAAATAGAAAAATAACAAAAGCAACAGGGGATTAAAAGAACGAATCCACCTTAGAGATGGCGACTATTACTCCTTCTGGAGGATCCAATGGAGTGCTTGATTTCTTCTTTGTCACGCCCATGCCTCTGTTGTTCTTCCCTCATAACTCTTTGATATTCCCTTATGTCCCTTTGATCTTCTCTTATTTCATAGAGGATGGTGGAATGATCTTGATGTTCCATCCTCAATTGATCCATGCTGGAGCTTAATTCTCCTAGAGAAGTATGCAATTGGTCTCAATAGCCTTGGGGAGAAAAATGCATCCCTTGAGGCATCTCAGAAATTTCTTGTTGGTGCATGTGTAGGCTCTCTGGTTTGCTCCATCCTTCTTTTAGTGATAGGCGTGTCCTCCTCGATGGGGATGTCACCTTCTATGACAATTTCAGCTAAATTGCATAGATGACATATAAGGTGGGAAAAAGCCAACCTTGCTATGGTGGAAGGCTTTTCAGCTTTCTTGTACAACTCTTGAGGTATTACCTCATGTACCTCCACCTCACTTCCAATCATGATGCAATGAATCATGATGGCTCTGTCATTGGTCACTTCTGGCCGATTGCTAGTAGGGATGATAGAGCATTGAATGGATTCCAACCATCCTCTAGCTATGGGCTTGAGGTCAAGCCTTCTCAGTTGTATAGGCTTGCCTTGAGTATCCCTCTTCCACTGAGCTCCTTCCGCACAAATATCTGAAAGGACTTGGTCCAGCCTCTGATCAAAATTGACTCTCCTAGTGTAAGGATGTCGGTCTCCTTGTATTATTGGCAAATGGAGTGCCAACCTTACACTCTCCGGGCTAAAATCCAAGAGACGCCCTCAGATCATTGTATGCCAATTTTCGGGACTTGGGTTCACGCTTGTATCTTGGTTTTTCATGACCAATGCATTGGCATAGAACTTTTGTACCATCAAGATTCTAACTTTTGGGATAGGATTAGTTAGGACTTCCCAACCACTCCTCCAGATTTCTCGTCGGATCTCGGGATGCTCATTCTTTTTTAGCCTAAAGAAGACTTCAGGAATCACCCTTTTCTTTACCACTACTTCATAGAAGTGGTCTTGATGGACTTTGGTGATGAATCTCTCCATCTCCAAAGGTTCAGATGTAGAAGCAACAGCTTTTCCTTTTCTCTTTCTAAAGGATTCTCCGATTTTGGGTGTCATGAGTATGAATGGAAAGAAAAAAGCAAGCCTTTTCCAACACCAAACTTAAAAGTTTTTCTCGTCCTCAAGCAAAATATGAAGAAAATAGTAGAAGAAAAAGAGAATAGGGGAGATGGAGGAAGAGATAAGAATTCGGCCAAGTGGGACTTGAGTGTTTGAATGGTGTGTGTATGAAGGGTAAGAAGAAGGGGTATTTATAGAGGTGGGATAGGTTGGGGTTTGAATGAATGGGTGGGAATTGGGTGGGAAATTTTGAGTTCGAAGTGGGTGGAGGTTGGTGGGAGTTTTGATGGTTTTGGGAAGAGATGTGGATATGATTGGGTTAGGGTTTATAGGGAAGAGTATGTTGGGAAGAGTGAAAGAGAGAAGAAGGTGGGGTAAGTGGAGATTTTGTGGGACACACTGGTCCTGAGAGGCTAAGGAATTCGAATTTCCTACCCCCTTGTGGGCGTTGAACGCCCAGCTCTTGCTCTTGGCTGGCGTTCAACGCCAACTATGTGCTCCTGTTAGGGCGTTGAACCCTCATTGGAGTGCTCCTTCCTAGCGTTCAACACCAGGCCTCTGCCTCTCTTGGGGCATTGAACGTCCAGTCTTTGCCCCTGGCTGGCGTTCAGCGCCAGCTTCATGCTCCCTGGCTGGCGTTCAATGCCAGCAATGCTACTCCTCATGGACATTGAACGCCCACTCTGGCCCCCTTGTCTGGCGTTCAACGCGAGCTAGGTACCTGCTCTAGGGTGTTCTGTTTCCAGTTATGACTGTTTCTGTTTCTATTCTAACTACTACACATGATCATAAACTTAAACAAATATGAAATTAAACTGATAAAACTGTAATAAACTTAATGAAAAATAGAAATAACTTTAATTATGGTTGGATTGCCTCCAAATAAGCGCTTGTTTAATGTCACTAGCTTGACGGTTAGCTCCTTACGGAGATGAATAGGGGCTCGGAATTTTTCCCCTTACAGTGAACTTCTTGCATGTGCTCTCCTGGATGAGCTCCACATTCTCTAAAGACAAGATCTTGTTCATTGTGTGTGGAATGGTGGGGTTGTCAGTGAAGACAACTCTCATGCCAGGTGAGAGGCCTTCAATGGGGATCTTTTTGTCCCTCCAGCCTTTAGGTATTTTCTTCTTAGTACCTTTATTCTCAATGCTTGATTATGGCTGCCACACACCAAACTTAGAATTAATGTTTGGGGCTCTGTATAACTTTGCACTGAGAGAGAGGATTGGAACACTAGGTGTTGCACAACTGTCTCTCTTTTATCACAGGGAGAATTAGGGCTAGGCATCCTGAACAAGATGTGGTCCTCCCATAACTATAGATCTAGCTCTCCCTTTGCTACATCAATTATGGCATTGGCAGTGGCTAGGAGGGGTCTTCTAAGAATGATGGATTCCTCCTCTTCCTTCCCAGTATCCAAGATTATAAAATCTGCAGGGATGTAAAGGTTTTCAACCTTTACTAAGACATCCTCTACCAGACTATAAGCCTTTTTCATTGACTTGTCTGCCATCTCTAGTGAGATTCTTGTAGCTTGTACCTCAAAGATTCCCAACTTCTCCATTATAGAGAGTGGCATAAGGTTTATGCTTGACCCTAGGTCACACAGAGCATTCTCAAAGGTAATGGTGCCTATGGTGTAAGAAATCAGGAAGCATCTGGTATCTGGTAGCTTCTGAGGTAGTTTCTGTTGAACCAAGGCATTGAGTTCCTTAGTGAAAATTGGAGGTTCTTCCTCCAATGTCTCTGTGCCAAACAACTTGGCATGCAGCTTCATGAGGACTCTCAGGTACCTAGAAACTTGCTCATCCCTAGTACCATCTTCCTCATCAGAGGAGGAGTGATCCTCATAATGCATAAATTGCAACAAGGCATTCAAGGGAACTTCTATAGTCTCCTCATGAGCCTTAGTTGCCTTCAGTTCTTTAATAGGGAGGCCTTGAGTGGGTGTTGAACGCCCAGCTGCCGTATTACTGGCGTTCAACGCCAACTTTTGTACCTTTTTGGACGTTGAACGCCCAGTAAGGCCTTCCTTACTGGCATTCAATGCCAGTGATGGTGCTTCTATGGGCGTTGAACACCAAATAAGGACTTCCTTATGATGTGTGGAAAACGATCCAACACAAAACTCACCGGCAAGTGTACCGGGTCGCATCAAGTAATAAAACTCACGGGAGTAAGGTCGATCCCACAGGGATTGAAGGATTGAGCAATTTTAGTTCAGTGGTTGATTTAGTCAAGCGAATCAAGTTTTGGTCAAGTGATTTTGTATCCAACAGTAAGTAAATGACAGAAAATGTAAAGGGGAAGGGAAGAATTGCAGAAATTAAAGAAAACTGAAAGTAAAAGAGCTGAATCTTAAAGAACAAGAAATTAAATGACTGAAACTTAAAGTGCAAGAAATGTAAATTGCAGTAACTTAAAGTGCAAGAAATATAAATTGCAGAAATGAAAAGGGATTTGAGGACTGGGATTTCAGAATTCAAGCAAGGTAAGTTAAATTGCAACAATTATCAGAGCAAGAGATGATTTGAATTCTGTTAAATCTCAAACAGAAAGGGAAATTAAATTGCAGGGTTCACAGAAGAACCAAAAGGAAAATGGGATCTCAGGACTCCAGAGGCTAGATAACAAAGTCTATATCTCAATTGCCTTCCCAGATCCAAATTCACAAAGCAATTAACGAGAAATTTAAGAAGAAGCAGTAAAGGAAATGTAATTGAACTTAATTCTGCAGAAGAGGGATTAAAGAGATCTTGAATGGAGATTGAGACAGAAATTCCTCAATTCTTCACACCCAAGAATCAAACAAGAAAAGTAAAAATGCTCAAGCAAGAACGAGGAAGAAGAGAGATCAATTCTCCTCCCCAATTCCCTGAAATCTCAGTTCCTAGCTCTCAATGAAGTTTCCAAATTCAAAAATCAAAAGAAGGTTCAAGAGTCAAAAAGTAAAAAGAAAGGTCCTAATTACATCAAACTATCGCCTATTTATACACTTTCTATTCTTGGATTTTGGAATTTGGATGGGCTTTTGATTTGGTGAAGAAATGAATTTAATTGGATTTTTAATCCAAATTCAGCCCATGAGGAAGTAGCTCCCAGGAGGCTGTCCTGCTATTGTGGAGGGCAGGGCAGGAAATGGTGCGTGCGGCCCTTGTTGCGTGCATGTTTGGTGTGTGTGATGCTGCAGGATGCTGCCCTGCCCTTGTGGAGGGCAGGACAGAGTTTTCTTGGTGCGCCAGATTCTGCCCGTGCGCGCTGCTGCTGGCCGAGACTCCCTTGGTGCGTGCCAATCTTATGTGCTGGCCGTGCATCACAAAATGCTGCCCTGCCCTTGTGGAGGGCAGGGCAATGTGCCAAAGGTGAAGTCCCAAGTTCGAAACTTGGTGGAGGCACACGCTACTTCTTTTCTTTGGTTTTCTTGGCACCAAAGTCATGCTTAGTTCCTTGCTTCCTCATGGTGCCGTGTTCGATCCAGGGAGAATGAAAGCAAGCTAATTTTTGCTTGATTTTATTGTGCTTGAGCGCTACTCCTTTCCTCCTTGTCCTTGGGTTCGAAACCCATAGGAAGCATTATGAAGCAATTCCTTTTGAATTTTTCTTGGTTGAAGCCCGATATTGCTCTTGAGGAGGGCAGGGCAGAGTTTTTGCACTCTTTGATTCTTAGCATCAAATTGTGCTCCGCCCTTGTTATGGGCAGGGCAGTGATGCTTTTCAAGGTTTGGCTCATAATGTTGCTCTCCTGGAGGGCAGTGTGCCCTTGTGGAGGGCAATGTTTGCTTCCTCCCTTCCATGCGCCACACTTCTTATCTCTTGGGCCACGCTTTCTTAAGCCACGCTTTTCCTCTTTCCTTTTTTTCTTCACCTACAAGAAACCAAAACAACCACTCAAAGTATCTCTAAACTCATAAGGTTTATAATTCATTAAAAATCAATTAATTCTTGCTTAAACCTCATGATTTAGCATCAATTTAATGGTGGTTGCTTGATTTAAAGAAGTTGTGCATTTTCATTCCAAATTGCTTACTTAAGATACAAGAAAGTGCATAAAGGCTAATAAAACAAGTGAAATTAGCTTGAAAAATGGGTATATGATGACCTGTCATCACAACACCAAACTTAATTCTTGCTTGTCCCCAAGCAAGCATCAAAACTAAGAGAAAATGAAATGAACAAGAAAAGAAAACATATCCTTATTAGGCATATAGCAGAACTTGATTTATGGAGTTTTTATGCAGACAATGACAACTCAATTATTGTTGCTGTTACATAATATACATTCTTCCTCAAAGGCTTACTAAACTTGTTGTTATAAGGTTTATTCTTTCTTTGCTCCCTTGCTAACTTTTCTTTTCTCATGTTGCTTATCAAGCTTATTATTCTTTGAAGGCTTGGTGTCTAATGTTGCAGTAGTAGCCTTTGGATATATATATATATATATATATATATATATATATATATATATATATATATATATATATATATATATATATATATATTACTCAACATCTTTCCACCACAGACACATGGCTCACTATTTTCTCCTAGAATCATTGATGCCCACCATCTCTTTGGATAACTAAATGTTCTGTATCTAGGTTGCTCTTTATTGTGGACTTTCAATTGGTCATCCCAAATCAGTTGATCTAAGTGACCGGATTTTGAAATACCCCTCAGAATTTACTTATCCAAGCATATCCTAGTACAAGAACACCACAGGCATGTGTCCTAGGGTCCAAGCTATTGGTGTCCAGCCTTTATTCTTTGTTTTTCTTGCCATATTGGCTTTTCTTCTTCCTTTTCTTCTGTTTTATTTTTGTTCTCAAGGGCTCTTTCTTTACTGATAAGAACCTTGATAACAGCAAGCTAGCTCACACTTCAATGAAAATGACACTATACAGCAATTATTTCATGAGTTATACATTTGATCAAACACATTCACCACCATTAACTTCCATTCTAACTTATGCAACATTGGATATTTACTTTCCAATTCAAACAATTCTCTTTTATTCAAGCATATGGGAAACAAAACAAAATTCAGATGGATGACAAGCATTATGCAGATCATTTCTCTAGCTACTTATTGAACAAGGAAAAGTACAAGAAAATGAAATAAAAATGAAATAAACAGTGGAGGCATATCATGTTTCAGACATGCTTCTCCTTATTAGAAGTATGAAAGAAGAGGTATGGAAGAACTTTGCCACCTTCTAATGGTTGTGGCTGCTGCTTGATTCTCCCTTTTTCTTCTTTCTCTTCCCTAGCTTGGAATAGTCTCGGATCTCTTCACCAGGACATCTTCTATCCCAGACAGAATCTAAGAGTCCTGAGAGCCCAACTTCTTCCAATCTGTTAAATGTTACCTCCGTATAATGATGAGACCTTGCTTGTTGCTTGGCTCCAAATTCAGGGCATTGCTCAAATGGCTTGATTTGTGGATTGAGTGTTGGCAAATTATGGGTCAGGTACTCCAACCTTGCTTGTATGTTTTCATCACTCTCCATTCTTTGCGCATATCTAACTTCTCCCATGGTGTGATGAATATTCTTCCATTGATACAGGTTGTGACTATATTCCCCTGCTTTAGCTTGACTAAAGTACAGCTTATCATATGATTCTTTGAATTCTTTGTATTGCTCTTTTTGTCCTTCAAGAATTTGTGCTTGAAATTCTTGCTGTTGAGTCATCATTTGTTGTTGCCATCTCTCTTGCTTCTCCTCCATTTGACGCTGCCAAGCTTCTCGCTCCTCTTTATCCCTCAAATATTGCTCCCTAAACTCTGGATGGGGCTCTAGATATTGCTCTTGACGCCCTTGATTTTGCTCTTGTTGAGTTTGCATGAGTTGTTGAGATAGCTCTTTAATTGCTCTTTGTAGCTGGCTCATGTCTATGGCACCATGAGCTTGCTCTTGTTCTCCTTCTCTTTGAGGTCTTCTTTGTCTAGGAGCTACCACTCCCTCTTGATCATCTTCTTCATTCAACCCTTCCATGCTCCTCTTGGTGATTCCTTTCCCTTTTTTCACTTTTTTTGTGTCCTCATCTTCAAAGATTACTCCAGCTTTATTGCACAGTCTGAGAATTGTACTTGGATGCCCAAGACCACTTGATTTGCTTGTGCTGTTGGCCATCTCTTGAATACTGTCGGATATGAGTTGTGCGAGGTTGATTTCACCTCCATGTAGGATGCAGTATGTCAAGAGTGCTCTTTTGATTGTGACCCAAGAAGTGTTTCCAGTAGGAAGGATAGATCTCCTTACTATTTCATACCATCCCTTGGCCACAGGAGTGAGATTTATTCTCTTCAAGTGGCTTGGGATTCCTTTTGAATCTCTTTCCCAGTCTGTGTTTTCCATACATAACCCTTGCAAGATCTCTTCAACTGGGCTCTGCATAAGTTATGGTTCTCAACTTCAGGGCCCTTGTGATGGCTGCTGGACTGAAATTCACCTCAACTCCTCTGACATAACTCGTATAGGGGACACTATCTTTGTTCTCTTTTACAGCATTTGCATAGAATTCCCTGATCATGACTGCACTGATGTCAACAAGAGGAGCACATAAAAGTTCCCACCTTCTTTCTTTATTAATTTGCCTCATGATGGGATATTCCCCGTCCTTCAACTCAAGGCCCTTCTCATAGATGACATTCTTTGTCTTCATGAACCTATGATATCTCCCTTCATGGAATTGGGACTTAAATTTTCTTGCATCATATGATGGAGGCTCGGTCACCATTGGTTCCTTTCCCGGCCTCCTTTTTGAACTTGAGGAGGCCATTAGATTTGAGGTGAGAAGAAGGGAAAAGTGGGAGTAGAGGAAAAATGTGTTGTGTTTGGGATGATACTCGGTTTTGTTGTGTAAGATAGGGGAATTGTTGGCTTTAGTTTTGGGAGTAGAGGAGATTATGGCTTATAGGTGAAGGTAGCTTGAATGAATTGTGTAAACCATTTAGTGCTAACGGCTATTTATAGGCAAACTCTTCAAACTTTCTAACAAAACCATAATGAATGAGGAAGGAGTTTGTTGGTGCTCCTGAAGGGTTGAGATTGAGTTGATCATACAAAAGGTTCATGGATTGAACGGTCTGCATGCATTGTTGAGGCTTTGACGAGGATTCTCTTCTCATTGGTTGCATTCATTTAGGTGTTCGATGATGCATGCATGCAAATTCTGCTTCCCAAGGAGCACGCTCTTCTAGGCACATGTGACCACTCCTTACTTAGCTTGTCCTAGCCGTGGCCCCTCCTTGTATTTGTCTCAATCTCTTTCTCCTGAATAGATCAAAACAGCTAGCTTTAGGATATGAATGTATACGTTGGTAAGTGAATTGCAATAAAGACGAAAAATGTTTTTGTTTCTTTTTCATAAATAATCAATTGTGTCCCTTAATTAGAATTGCTAAAGGTTGGTGAACACCAAACTTATCTCTTACTGAGAAGATGGCTTAGCAATGCAGTAAATTCTTCACAATTGATATATATATATATATATATATATATTTTTGTATATTTAAAAAATTAATGATGCATGATCCCTCTCTGTATGATTTTGATTCCATGAATAGGAAATGATCTTCTGAACATTGTTACACATGCAGACACCAAACTTAATGTTTGGTCATATGCTTCATCAAAAAGGATTATGCATATGTTCTAAGAATAACCCCCTTTTTTGAAAAATAAACTTAGGTAAACTTAGAAGTCTGACATGTGCTTCAAAACAATGTATGCATTTATATGAACGTTCAAAATCATGCTCAGGTAATCATAGCTTATTGAATAAAAGAAAGGATAGGAATCTTAAATCATGGGTTGCCTCCCATGAAGCGCTCTTTTATTGTCACTAGCTTGACATTGAACTCCCTTTAAGGTGGTTGATGAGCGGATAATTTATACGCTTTTTGGCATTGTTTTTAGTATGTTTTTAGTATCTTTTAGTTAGTTTTTATTATATTTTTATTAGTTTTTAATTAAAATTCACTTTTCTGGACTTTACTATGAGTTTGTGTGTTTTTCTGTGATTTCAGGTATTTTCTGGCTGAAATTGAGGGATCTGAGCAAAAATCTGATCCAGAGACTCAAAAGGGCTACAGATGCTGTTGGATTCTGACCTCCCTGCACTCGAAGTGGATTTTCTGGAGCTAAAGAAGCCCAATTGGCGCGCTCTCAACGGCGTTGGAAAGTAGACATCCTGGGCTTTCCAGCAATATATGATAGTCCATACTTTGCCCAAGATTTGATGGCCCAAACCGGCGTTCAAAGTCACCCTCAGAAATTCCAGCGTTAAACGCCGGAACTAGCACCTAAATGGGAGTTAAACGCCCAAACTGGCATAAAAGCTGGCGTTTAACTCCAAGAAGAGTCTCTACACGAAAATGCTTCATTGCTCAGCCCAAGCACACACCAAGTGGGCCCGGAAGTGGATTTTTATGTCATTTACTCATCTCTGTACACCCTAGGCTACTAGTTTTCTATATATAGGACCTTTTACTATTGTATTTTCATCTTTTGATCATGTTTTGATGATTGAACCCTCTTTGGGAGGCTGGCCATTCGGCCATGCCTAGACCTTGTTCTTATGTATTTTCAACGGTGGAGTTTCTACACACCATAGATTAAGGTGTGGAGCTCTGCTGTACCTCGAGTATTAATGCAATTACTATTGTTCTTCTATTCAATTCCGCTTGTTCTTTGTCCAAGATATCACTTGTTCTTCAACTTGATGAATGTGATGATCTGTGACACTCATCATCATTCTCACTCATGAACAAAGTGACTGACAACCACTTTTGTTCTACAAGCAACCAAGGCTCTAGTGAATATCTCTTGGATTCTTTAACCGGAATCTTCGTGGTATAGGCGAGAACTGATGGCGGCATTCAAGAGAATCCGGAAGGTCTAAACCTTGTCTGTGGTATTCTGAGTAGGATTCAATGATTGAATGACTGTGACGTGCTTCAAACTCCTGAGGGCGGGGCGTTAGTGACAGACGCAAAAGAATCACTGGATTCTATTCCGGCCTGATTGAGAACCGACAGATGATTAGCCTATGCTGTGACAGAGCATCAGGGACGTATTTTCACTGAGAGGATGGGAGGTAGCCACTGACAACGGTGAAACCCTACATGAGCTTGCCATGGAAAGGAGTAAGAAGGATTGGATGAAGACAGTAGGAAAGCAGAGAGACGGAAGGGAAGGCATCTTCATACGCTTATCTGAAGCTCTCACCAATGATATGCATAAGTATCTCTATCTTTATCTTATTGCTTTATTCGTTTACCACTATACCCATTTGAGTCTGCCTGACTGAGATTTACAAGGTGACCATAGCTTGCTTCATACCACCAATCTCCGTGGGATCGACCCTTACTCGCGTAAGGTATTACTTGGACGACCCAGTGCACTTGCTGGTTAGTTGTGCGAAGTTGTAGTGATCACAATTTCGTGCACCAAGTTTTTGGCGCCGTTGCCGGGGATTGTTCTTGTGTATGGACAACTGACGGTTCATCTTGTTGCTTAGATTAGGTTTTTTTTTTTCAGAGTTCTTTAAGGAAGAATTCTAGTGTTTCAAGGTGATGTTCTTATCATCACCAAAGCTGATTGATTTTCATCAATTTAGCTCTTGAATGCAATGTCCTGCTGAAGCTTAGCCGGCCATGTCTAATTCCTTTAGACTAAAGCTTTAGACTAACATTGCATGATTCCTGGAATTCTCATTAAGAATTTTGATACCTTTATTTTCCTTTTCACTTAATTTTCGAAAAAAGCACAAAAAAAATTACAAAATCATAAAATCCAAAAATATTTCTTGTTTGAGTCTAGAGTCTCATCTTAAGTTTAGTATCAATTGCATGTTTCTGTTCTTATTGCATTTATGCATGTGTCTTCATTTGATCTTCAAGTTGTTCTTGATGATTTCTTTGTTTTGATCTTTGAATTTTATTGACTTGAGTGTTTTGTTGTTCTCATGTGCATTCTCATCTTGTTAACAAACTGCTAAGTTTGGTGTCTTGCATGCATTGTTATTTGATTTTAGTTGCATTTTGATTATTCCTTATTATTAAAAATCCAAAAATATTTTTAATTTGTGTCTTTTCAAGTCAATAATACAGAAAATTAAAGATTCAGAACATACTGCAGAGGAATCACACAGAAAAAGCTGAGCATTCAAAAATGCCCAGTGAAGAAGACAGACTGGCGTTTAAATGCCAGCCAGGGTATCTGGCTGGGCGTTTAACGCCCAAAAGGGTATAGTTTTGGGCGTTAAACGCCAGAATGTGCACCATTCTGGGCGTTTAACGCCAGGATGGCACAAGGGGGAAGATTTTGTTTTCAAAATCAATTTTTTTCAAGTTTTCAAAGTTTTTCAAAATCAAATCTTTTTCAAATCATATCTTTTCAATCAAATGTTTTCAAAATCAATTTCTTTCCTTTTTCAAAGATACTTACTAACAATTAATGATTTGATTGAACATTTTTTGCCTTTTCTGTTGAGGAAGGTTTTATGTTTGAATCATATCTTTTCTTGTTAGGCAAGTCATTAATTTTTAAAATCATATCTTTTCAAATTGTTTTCAAATCATATCTTTTAAAATTGTTTTCAAATCATATCTTTTTAATCACATCTTTTTCAAAATAAGTTTTCAATCAAATCTTTTTAATTTTTAATTTCAAAATCTTTTTCAAAAATCACTTGATTTCTTTTCCACTCTTATTTTCGAAAATCAATTAAGTGTTTTTTCAAAATCTTTTACTTAAATTTTCGAAAATTACTTCCCTTCTTCTCACATCCTTCTATTTATGGACTAACACTATTCCTTAATGCAAAATTCGAACTTCATCTTCTTTGATAAGTTCGAATTTTCTACCTCTGTCTTCCATTTTTCTTCCTCTGACACCTCAAGGAATCTCTATACTGTGACATAGAGGATTCCATATTTTCTTGTTCTCTTCTCTTTCATATGAGCAGGAGCAGAGACAAAAGCATTCTTGTTGAAGCTAACCCTGAGCCTGAAAGGACCTTGAAGCGAAAGCTAAGAGAAGCTAAAGCACAAATCTCTATGAACGGAGGTGGTTGTCAGGCACACGTTCATAGTTGAGGACCTAACAGAAATTTTCAAGGAAGAAGAAGCCATGGCAGCCGAAAATAACAACAATGCCAACAATGCAAGGAAGGTGCTGGGTGACTTTACTGCACCTACTCCCGACTTCTATGGGAGAAGCATCTCTATCCCTGCCATTGGAGCAAACAACTTTGAGCTTAAGCCTCAATTAGTTTCTCTGATGCAACAGAATTGCAAGTTCCATGGACTTCCATTGGAAGATCCTCATCAGTTCTTAGCTGAATTCTTGCAAATCTGTGACACAGTCAAGACTAATGGGGTAGACCCTGAGGTCTATAGACTGATGCTATTCCCTTTTGCTGTAAGAGACAGAGCTAGGATATGGTTGGACTCCCAACCTAAAGAAAGCCTGGACTCTTGGGAAAAGCTAGTCAATGCCTTCTTGGCAAAGTTCTTTCCACCTCAAAAATGGAGTAAGCTTAGAGTGGAAGTCCAAACCTTCAGACAGAAGGATGGAGAATCCCTCTATGAAGCTTGGGAAAGATACAAACAATTAATCAGAAAATGTCCCTCAGACATGCTTTCTGAATGAAGCATCATAGGTATTTTCTATGATGGTCTCTCTGAACTATCCAAGATGTCTTTGGATAGCTCTGCTGGAGGATCTCTTCATCTGAAGAAGACGCCTACAGAGGCTCAAGAGCTAATTGAAATGGTTGCAAATAACCAATTCATGTACACTTCTGAAAGGAATCCTGTGAACAATGGGACAAGTCAGAAGAAAGGAGTTCTTGAGATTGATGCTCTGAATGCCGTACTGGCTCAGAACAAGATATTGACTCAACAAGTCAATTTGATTTCTCAAAGTCTGTCTGGAATGCAAAATGCACCAAGCAGTACTAAGGATGCTTCATCTGAGGAAGAAGCTTATGATCCTGAGAACCCTTCAATGGAAGAGGTGAATTACCTAGGAGAACCCTATGGAGACACCTATAATTCTTCATGGAGAAATCACCCAAATTTCTCATGGAAGAATCAAGAGAAACCTCAACAAGATTTCAACAACAATAATGGTGGAAGAAACAGGTTTAGCAATGGCAAGCCTTTTCCATCATCTTCTCAGCAACAGACAGAGAATTCTAAGCAGAACCCCTCTGACTTAGCAACCATGGTCTCTGATCTAATCAAAACCACTCAAAGTTTCATGACTGAAACAAGGTCTTCCAATAGGAATTTGGAGGCACAAGTGGGACAGCTGAGTAAGAAAATTACTGAACTCCCTCAAAGTACTCTCCCAAGCAATACAGAAGAAAATCCAAAAGGAGAGTGCAAGGCCATCAACATGGCCGAATTTGGAGAGGAAAGAGAGGAAGTGGACGCCACTGAGGAAAGCCTCAATGGGCGTGCACTGACCTCCATAGAGTTCCCCAATGAGGAACCATGGGAATCTGAGGCTCAAAATGAGACCATAGAGATTCCACTGGATTTACTTCTGCCATTCATGAGCTCTGATGAGTATTCTTCCTCTGAAGAGGATGAGTATGTCACTGAAGAGCAAGTTGCTAAATACCTTGGAGCAATCATGAAGCTAAATGACAAGTTATTTGGAAATGAGACTTGGGAGCATGAACCTCCCTTGCTCACCAAAGAACTGGATGACTTGTCTAGGCAGAAATTACCTCAAAAGAGACAAGATCCTGGGAAGTTTTCCATACCTTGTACCATAGGCACCATGACCTTCAAGAAGGCTCTGTGTGACTTAGGGTCAAGTGTAAACCTCATGCCTCTCTCTGTAATGGAGAAGCTAGGGATCTTTGAGGTACAAGCTGCAAAAATCTCATTAGAGATGGCAGACAACTCAAGAAAATAAGCTTATGGACTTGTAGAGGATGTTCTAGTAAAGGTTGAAGACCATTACATCCCTACTGATTTCATAGTCCTAGAGACTGGGAAGTGCATGGATGAATCTATCATCCTTGGCAGACCCTTCCTAGCCACAGCAAAGGCTGTGATTGATGTTGATGAAGGTGAATTGATCATTCAAGTGAATGAAGAATCCTTTGTGTTTAAGGCTCAAGGATATCCCTCTGTCACCATGGAGAGGAAGCATGAAGAGCTTCTCTCAAATCAGAGTCAAACAGAGCCCCCACAGTCAAACTCTAAGTTTGGTGTTGGGAGGCCACAACCAAACTCTAAGTTTGGTGTTGAACCCCCACACTCAAACTCTAAGTTTGGTGTTGGGAGGTTCCAACATTGCTCTGAGTATCTGTGAGGCTCCATGAGAGCCCTCTGTCAAGCTACTGACATTAAAGAAGCGCTTGTTGGGAGGCAACCCAATGTTATATTTTATATATTTTCCTTTGTTGTTTTTTGTTATTTTGTAGGTTGATGATCATGAGAAGTCACAAAATCAATTGAAAAAGCAAAAACAGAATGAAAAACAGGAAGAAAAATAGCACACCCTGGAGGAAGAACCCACTGGCGTTTAAATGCCAGTGAGGCTAGCAGTTGGGCGTTTAACGCCCAGTCTGGCACCATTCTGGGCGTTTAACGCCAGAAAGGGGCACCAGACTGGCGTTAAACGCCAGGAAGGGGCAAGAACCTGGCGTTAAACGCCAGGAATGGGCACCAGCCCGGCGTTTAACGCCAGAATTGGCTCAAAACGTGTTTTTGAATGCCATTTGGTGCAGGGATGACTTTTCCTTGACACCTAAGGATCTGTGGACCCCACAGGATCCCCACCAACCCCACCACCCTCTCTTCTTCTTCACCCATTCACCAATCACCTCTACCACTCTCCCTCTCCTCCATTTCTTCTTCTTCTACTCTCTTCTTTCTTCTTTTGCTCGAGGACGAGCAAACCTTTTAAGTTTGGTGTGGTAAAAGCATTGCTTTTTGTTTTTCCATAACCATTTATGGCATCCAAGGCCGGAGAAACCTTTAGAAAAAGGAAAGGGAAGGCAAAAGCTTTCACCTCCGAGTCATAGGAGATAGAGAGATTCACCTCAAGGGATGCACTTCCCTCCACAAGACTATTGGGAGCAACTGAACACCTCCCTAGGAGAATTGAGTTCCAACATGGGACAACTAAGGGTGGAGCAACAAAGACAAGGAAGAGACATTGAGGAGCTCAAGCACTCCATAAGACCTTCAAGAGGAAGAACAAGCCGCCATCACTAAGGTGGACCCGTTCTTTAATCTCCTTGTTCTTTATTTTTCTGTTTTTCGAATTTTTATGCTTATGTTTATCCATGTTTGTGTCTTATGATCATTAGTGTCTTAGTGTCTATGCCTTAAAGCTATGAATATGAATCCATCACCTTTCTTAAATGAAAACTGTTTTTATCACAAAAGAACAAGAAGTACAGGATTTCAAATTCATCTTTAAAACTAGCTTAATTAGTTTGATGTGGTGGCAACACTTTTGTTCTCTGAATGTATGCTTGAACAGTGCATATGTCTTTTGAATTTGTTGTTCATGAATGTTAAAATTGTTGGCTCTTGAAAGAATGATGAAAAAGGAGACATGTTACTGAGGATCTGAAAAATCATAAAAATGATTCTTGAAGCAAGAAAAAGCAGTGAATTCAAAAAAAAAAAAAAAAAGAGAGAGAAGCAGAAAAATGAAAAAAAAAGGGGGAAAAAAAAAGAAAGAAATAAAGTTGTGATCCAAGGCAAAAAGAGTGTGCTTAAGAACCCTGGACACCTCTAATTGGGGACTTTAGCAAAGCTGAGTCACAATCTGAAAAGGTTCACCCAATTATGTGTCTGTGGCATGTATGTATCCGGTGGTAATACTGGAAGACAGAGTGCTTTGGGCCACGGCCAAGACTCATAAAGTAGCTGTGTTCAAGAATCATCATACTTAACTAGGAGAATCAATAACACTATCTGGATTCTAAGTTCCTAAAGAAGCCAATCATTCTGAATTTCAAAGGATAAAAGTGAGATGCCAAAACTGTTCGGAGGCAAAAAGCTACTAGTCCCGCTCATCTAATTTGGAGCTATGTTTCATTGATAATTTGGAGTCTATAGTATATTCTCTTCTTTTTATCTTATTTGATTTTCAGTTGCTTGGGGACAAGCAACAATTTAAGTTTGGTGTTGTGATGAGCGGATAATTTATACGCTTTTTGGCATTGTTTTTAGTATGTTTTTAGTATCTTTTAGTTAGTTTTTATTATATTTTTATTAGTTTTTAATTAAAATTCACTTTTCTGGACTTTACTATGAGTTTGTGTGTTTTTCTGTGATTTCAGGTATTTTCTGGCTGAAATTGAGGGATCTGAGCAAAAATCTGATCCAGAGACTCAAAAGGGCTACAGATGCTGTTGGATTCTGACCTCCCTGCACTCGAAGTGGATTTTCTGGAGCTACAGAAGCCCAATTGGCGCGCTCTCAACGGCGTTGGAAAGTAGACATCCTGGGCTTTCCAGCAATATATGATAGTCCATACTTTGCCCAAGATTTGATGGCCCAAACCGGCGTTTAAAGTCACCCTCAGAAATTCCAGCGTTAAACGCCGGAACTGGCACCTAAATGGGAGTTAAACGCCCAAACTGGCATAAAAGCTGGCGTTTAACTCCAAGAAGAGTCTCTACACGAAAATGCTTCATTGCTCAGCCCAAGCACACACCAAGTGGGCCCGGAAGTGGATTTTTATGTCATTTACTCATCTCTGTACACCCTAGGCTACTAGTTTTCTATATATAGGACCTTTTACTATTGTATTTTCATCTTTTGATCATGTTTTGATGATTGAACTCTCTTTGGGAGGCTGGCCATTCGGCCATGCCTAGACCTTGTTCTTATGTATTTTCAACGGTGGAGTTTCTACACACCATAGATTAAGGTGTGGAGCTCTACTGTACCTCGAGTATTAATGCAATTACTATTGTTCTTCTATTCAATTCCGCTTGTTCTTTGTCCAAGATATCACTTGTTCTTCAACTTGATGAATGTGATGATCTGTGACACTCATCATCATTCTCACTCATGAACAAAGTGACTGACAACCACTTTTGTTCTACAAGCAACCAAGGCTCTAGTGAATATCTCTTGGATTCTTTAACCGGAATCTTCGTGGTATAGGCGAGAACTGATGGCGGCATTCAAGAGAATCCGGAAGGTCTAAACCTTGTCTGTGGTATTCTGAGTAGGATTCAATGATTGAATGACTGTGACGTGCTTCAAACTCCTGAGGGCGGGGCGTTAGTGACAGACGCAAAAGAATCACTGGATTCTATTCCGGCCTGATTGAGAACCGACAGATGATTAGCCTATGCTGTGACAGAGCATCAGGGACGTATTTTCACTGAGAGGATGGGAGGTAGCCACTGACAACGGTGAAACCCTACATGAGCTTGCCATGGAAAGGAGTAAGAAGGATTGGATGAAGACAGTAGGAAAGCAGAGAGACGGAAGGGAAGGCATCTTCATACGCTTATCTGAAGCTCTCACCAATGATATGCATAAGTATCTCTATCTTTATCTTATTGCTTTATTCGTTTACCACTATACCCATTTGAGTCTGCCTGACTGAGATTTACAAGGTGACCATAGCTTGCTTCATACCACCAATCTCCGTGGGATCGATCCTTACTCGCGTAAGGTATTACTTGGACGACCCAGTGCACTTGCTGGTTAGTTGTGCGAAGTTGTAGTGATCACAATTTCGTGCACCAGTGGTTGATGCTGGTGATGTCTCAACTTGTCCCCTCTCACTGTAAGCTTTCTCTGTGTGCCTTGATGCTCAATTTCAATGTGCTCAAGAGAGAGTACTTGGTTGACAGTGTAATGATCTTCTGTTCCCAGCTGTTGATATACTAATTGTACTTTATCACCTTTGGAAAATCCTTCAGTTGGAAATTTTTTATTCTTCCACCCTTTGTAAGCCTTCTTCTTATTTTTCTTCTTTTTCTTTCTTGTTGATCTGTCTCCTTTGACAGTGACTCAAGTTGTGATACCTCCCTTTTTGTTTATCATCTCGGCCTCTTTTTGAATTCCTTCCCCTCCTTGTACCTGCTCACTCTTCTGTTCTACTGTGTTATTGGTTGCTTGCCTTGGAAGACAGTCACTTGTCTTGCTTGTTTCTTCATTACTTTGTGATTCTGGAAACACTTTCAAGGTGATGCTCTCTTCATGCATCCTGAGGGTTAGCTCTCCCTGCTCTATGTCTACAATGGCTCTAGCAGTGGCCAAAAATGGTCGACCAAGTATTATGGAGTCATTCTCATTCTCTGCTGAATCTAGGATCACAAAGTCTGCCGGAAAGATGAACTTGTCAACCTTAACTAAAAGGTTCTCAATCAACCCTTTAGGATATACCACTGATTGGTCCACCAATTCCAAGGACATCTGTATTGGTTCCACCTCTCCTATGCCAAGCTTTTTCACTAAGGAAGATGGAATTAGTTTTATACTTGCTCCTAAGTCACACATCCCCTTGTTGATGAATAGGCTTCCAATAGTGCAAGGTAGGAAGAAACCTCCAGGATCTTCAAGCTTGGGAGGGAGCCCTTTTTTGATTAGTGCACTGCATTCTTCACTGAGCATTACAGTCTCCTTCCCATTCCAACTTCTTTTCTTGTTGATGAGCTCCTTTAAGAACTTGGCATATAGAGGCATTTGCTCCAATGCCTCAGCCAAAGGTATGTTGATTTCCAGCTTCTTGAAAGTCTCAAGGAATTTGTGGAAATGTTGATCCTTTGCTTCTTTTTGGAATCTCTGTGGATAAGGTAGCGGAGGTGTAAGATTCTTTTCCACTTGCTGCTGTTTTGGATTTGGTTCTTCCATGATCTGCTTTCCTTTCTTTAGACTCTGTGGTTGGTTGTTCTCTTCTGTGAGCTTTTCTGAGATATTCTTGTTTGTTATGTCCTTGTTGTTAGCTCCATCTTTTTCTGTTGGCTCTTTGTCATTCTCCATAAGTTTCTTGGTTACCCCTTGGTTGCCACCCACCAATGTCTTTCCACTCCTTAATTGCATGACTTTGCATTCTTCTTTAGGATTAGGAATGGTGTCACTTGGTAGTGAGCTTGAAGGTCTCTCAATAGAAATCTGCTTGGAGATTTGTCCAATCTGCCTTTCTAAGCTCTTCATGGAAGCTTCTTGGTTCTTTGTTGTCAGTTCTTGGTTCTTCATCATCTTCTCCATGAGCATCTCTAGATTAGTAATCCTTTGAGAGTCTTGTGAGATTGGTTGGTTTTGGGGTGTTGATGGATGATGGTAGGTGTTTTGGTTAGTTGGTTGGTTATTGGGTGGATAATGGTTTGAGTTGGGGTAAGTGTTTTGTGGTTTTCTGTATGTATTTTGGTTAGTATTTGGCTGGTTGTTGTGGTTTGTGTTTTTCCAATTGTTTTGAGTTGAGCTCCTTTGCCATGGCTGCTGAGTTTGATTGTGGTTGTCTCCCCATCTGAGGTTGGGATGGTTTTTCCAAGAGGGATTGTAGGTATCACCATAGACTTCATTTGTTCCGGGATTTTGGTTGTGCATGTATTGGACTTGCTCTTGTTGTTGCTCCTCTTGAGTTTCTTCATTTTGCCCCCAAGTAGTTGATGGTTGGCTTGTGGCACTCACTGATGCAACTTGAAGGCTATCAATTCTTTTGGCCATTTGCTCAAACTGTTGTTGAATTTGCTGCTGCATCATCTTGTTCTGAGCTAGGATTGAATCCACTCCTTCCAGCTCCATTACTCATCTCCTTTGCGATGGTTGGCGTTCCCTTTGGTGAGCAAAGAAATATTGGTTGTTAGCCACCATATCAATGAGGTTTTGAGCTTCCTCTGTAGTTTTCATGAGTTGTAATGAGCTTCCAGCTGAATGATCAAGTGCTTCTTGAGCTTTCAGAGTAAGTCCTTCATAGAAGTTCTGCAACTTATCCCACTCAGTAAACATTTCTGGTGGACATTTCCTCAGCAGAGCCTTATATCTTTCCCATGCTTCATATAAATTTTCAGCCTCCATTTGAGTGAATGTCTGTACCTCAGTCTTCAATCTTATGATCCTTTGAGGGGGATAAAATTTGGCAAGGAACTTGCTCACCAAATCATCCCAAGTGTTGATGCTTTCCTTTGGAAATGTTTCTAGCCATTGAGTGGCTTTGTCCTTGAGAGAGAATGGAAAGAGTAGCAACTTGTAACTGTCAGGAGGCACACCATTGGTTTTGACAGTGTCACAAATCCTCAAGAAGGTAGATAAATGTTGATTCGGGTCCTCCAATGGCCCTCCTCCAAAAGTGCAGTTGTTTTGGACTAATGTGATGAGTTGTGGCTTTAGTTCAAAGTTGTTTGCATTGACATTAGGGGTAAGAATGCCACTCCCACAATGTCTAGCATTTGCAAATGTGTAGGAGGCCAGTACTCTTCTTTGTTGTGGGTTATTGTTGGCCCCTCCTTCTGGTTGATTAGGATTTGATGGATCTCCTTCCATTTCTTGGAATTCCTCCTCAGATTCTTCCTCTCCAATAACGTTCTTCCCTCTTTCAGCTCTTCTTATTCTTCGAAGAGTTCTTTGATCAAGTTCGGAGAGAATAGGGGAAGCTCTTCCTGTACCTGACATACAAACACACAATAAGAAACACACAGATCCAGAAAACCAGTGAAACTTCACTCTATTGCTAGAATGAAGTTTTAGTTAGTTTAAGCCAAAAATTCAAACAGTTAGCGTGTTAGTTAAAAAAAGAAAAAGTGATTGATTTAGACCTCCACTTCACTTAATCATTGTCAATCTATTTCAATCCCCGGCAACGGCGCCAAAAACTTGATGTGTGGAAAACGATCCAACACAAAACTCACCGGCAAGTGTACCGGGTCGCATCAAGTAATAAAACTCACGGGAGTGAGGTCGATCCCACAGGGATTGAAGGATTGAGCAATTTTAGTTCAGTGGTTGATTTAGTCAAGCGAATCAAGTTTTGGTCGAGTGACTTTGTATCCAACAGTAAGTAAATGACAGAAAATGTAAAGGGGAAGGGAAGAATTGCAGAAATTAAAGAAAACTGAAAGTAAAAGAGCTGAATCTTAAAGAACAAGAAATTAAATGACTGAAACTTAAAGTGCAAGAAATGTAAATTGCAGTAACTTAAAGTGCAAGAAATATAAATTGCAGAAATGAAAAGGGATTTGAGTACTGGGATTTCAGAATTCAAGCAAGGTAAATTAAATTGCAACAATTATCAGAGCAAGAGATGATTTGAATTCTGTTAAATCTCAAACAGAAAGGGAAATTAAATTGCAGGGTTCACAGAAGAACCAAAAGGAAAATGGGATCTCAGGACTCCAGAGGCTAGATAGCAAAGTCTAGATCTCAATTGCCTTCCCAGATCCAAATTCACAAAGCAATTAACGAGAAATATAAGAAGAAGCAGTAAAGGAAATGTAATTGAACTTAATTCTGCAGAAGAGGGATTAAAGAGATCTTGAATGGAGATTGAGACAGAAATTCCTCAATTCTTCACACCCAAGACTCAAACAAGAAAAGTAAAAATGCTCAAGCAAGAACGAGGAAGAAGAGAGATCAATTCTCCTCCCCAATTCCCTGAAATCTCAGTTCCTAGCTCTCAATGAAGTTTCCAAATTCAAAAATCAAAAGAAGGTTCAAGAGTCAAAAAGTGAAAAGAAAGGTCCTAATTACATCAAACTATCTCCTATTTATACACTTTCTATTCTTGGATTTTGGAATTTGGATGAGCTTTTGATTTGGTGAAGAAATGAATTTAATTGGATTTTTAATCCAATTTCAGCCCATGAGGAAGTAGCTCCCAGGAGGCTGCCCTGCCATTGTGGAGGGCAGGGCAGGAAATTGTGTGTGCGGCCCTTGTTGCATGCGTATTTGGTGCGTGTGATGCTGCAGGATGCTGCCCTACCCTTGTGGAGGGCAGGGCAGAGTTTTCTTGGTGCGCCAGATTCTGCCCGCGCGCGCTGCTGCTGGCCGAGACTCCCTTGGTGCGTGCCAATCTTATGTGCTGGCCGTGCATCACAAAATGCTACCCTGCCCTTGTGGAGGGCAGGGCAATGTGCCAAAGGTGAAGTCCCAAGTTCGAAACTTGGTGGAGGCACACACTACTTCTTTTCTTTGGTTTTCTTGGCACCAAAGTCATGCTTAGTTCCTTGCTTCCTCATGGTGCCATGTTCGATCCAGGGAGAATGAAAGCAAGCTAATTTTCGCTTGATTTTATTGTGCTTGAGCGCTACTCCTTTCCTCCTTGTCCTTGGGTTCGAAACCCATAGGAAGCATTATGAAGTAATTCCTTTTGAATTTTTCTTGGTTGAAGCCCGATATTGCTCTTGAGGAGGGCAGGGCAGAGTTTTTGCTCTCTTTGATTCTTAGCATCAAATTGTGCTCCGCCCTTGTTGTGGGCAGGGCAGTGATGCTTTTCAAGGTTTGGCTCATAATGTTGCTCTCCTGGAGGGCAGTGTGCCCTTGTGGAGGGCAATGTTTGCTTCCTCCCTTCCATGCGCCACACTTCTTATCTCTTGGGCCACGCTTTCTTAAGCCACGCTTTTCCTCTTTCCTTTTTTTCTTCACCTACAAGAAACCAAAACAACCACTCAAAGTATCTCTAAACTCATAAGGTTTATAATTCATTAAAAATCAATTAATTCTTGCTTAAACCTCATGATTTAGCATCAATTTAATGGTGGTTGCTTGATTTAAAGAAGTTGTGCATTTTCATTCCAAATTGCTTACTTAAGATACAAGAAAGTGCATAAAGGCTAATAAAACAAGTGAAATTAGCTTGAAAAATGGGTATATGATGACCTGTCATCACCTTACTGGCGTTCAATGCCAGGAATGGGTATTCTTTGGGCGTTAAATGCCCAGTAAGGGCTCCCTTACTGGCGTTCAATGCCAATGATGGTTCCCCTTTGGGCGTTGAACGACCAGTAAGGACTTCCTTATTGGCGTTCAATGCTAGAGTATCCCTTCAGATATGGCATCAGCTTCTACAGTGATGGCTTTGCACTCTTCTCTTGGGTTTACTTCAGTGTTACTTGGGAGAGTGTTAGGAAGGGTCTTAGGGATTCTCTTACTCAGCTGACCAACTTGTACCTCCAAATTTCTGATGGAGGACCTAATTTCTGTTATGAAACTATAAGCGGTCTTAGAAAGTTCAGAGAATATGGTTGATAAGTCAAAAAGGCTCTGCATAGAAGTCTCCATCTGTTGCTGAGAAGATGGGAATGGTGGTCTATTTTTGAACCTATTCTGTGTTCTTCCACCTATATTATTGTTGAAGCCTTGCTGAGGCTTCTGTTGATCCTTCCATGAGAGGTTAGGATCATTCCTCCATGACGAGTTGTAGGTATTTTCATACTGTTCTCCCATGTAATTAACCTCTTCCATCATGGGTTGATCTGGATCATAAGCATTTCCATCATAGGAGGTGTCTTGGGTGCTGCTAACTGTAGCTTGCATTCCAGTCATGTGCTGAGATATCATATTGACTTGTTGGGTCAAGATCTTGTTCTGAGCCAGTATGGCATTCAGAGTGTCAACTTCCAAGACTCCTTTCTTCTGAGCTACCCCATTGTTCACAGGGTTTCTCTCAGATATATACATGAATTGGTTGTTTGCAACCATTTCAATGAGTTCTTGCGCCTCTTCAGGCGTCTTCTTTAAGTGGAGCGATCCACCAGCAGAATGGTCCAATGACATTTTGGACATCTCAGATAGACGACCATAGAAGATTCCTATGATAGTCCATTCTGAGAGCATGTCAAGAGGACATCTTCTGATTAGTTGCTTGTATCTTTCCCAAGCTTCACAGAGGGATTCACCCTCTTTTTGTCTAAAGGTTTGAACTTTCACCCTGAGCTTGCTCATCTTTTGCGGTGGAAAGAATTTATCCAAGAAAGCATTGACCAACTTCTTGTAAGAGTCTAGGCTTTCCATAGGTTGAGAATCCAACCATATCCTAAATCTGTCTCTAACAGTAAAAGGGAAAAGCATAAGTCTGTAGACTTTTAGGATCCATGATGAGCGGATAATTGATACACTTTTTGGCATTATTTTTACATAGTTTTTAATATGTTTTAGTTACTTTTTAGTATATTTTTATTAGTTTTTATGCAAAAATCACATTTCTGGACTTTACTATGAGTTTGTGTATTTTTCTGTAATTTCAGGTATTTTCTGGCTGAAATTGAAGGACCTGAGCAAAAATCTGATTCAGAGGCTGAGAAAGGACTGAAGATGCTGTTGGATTATGACCATCCTGCACTCAAAGTGGATTTTCTGGAGCTACAGAAGCCCAATTGGAGCTCTCTCAATTGCGTTGGAAGGTAGACATCTTGGGCTTTCCAGCAATGTATAGTCCATACTTTGCCTGAGATTTGATGGCCCAAACTGGTGTCCAAAAGCCCACGAGAGACCCTTTTCTGGCGTAAAACACCAGAACTGGCACCAAAGCTGGAGTTAAATGCCCAAACTAGCCCCAAAACTGGCGTTTAAACTCCAAGAAAAGCCTATGCACGTGAAATCTTCAATGCTCAGCCCAAACACATACCAAAGGGGCCCCAGAAGTGGATTTCTGCACTATCTACACTTAGTTACTCATTTTCTGTAAACCTAGTTTACTAGTTTAGTATAAATAGCACTTTTTACTATTGTATTCATATCTTTAGATCATTTTTGAGACTATCTTTGGATCACTTTTGATCTTGATCACGTTTTGGGGGCTGGCCATTCGGCCATGCTTGGACCTTCATCACTTATGTATTTTCAACGGTGGAGTTTCTACACCTCATAGATTAAGGTGTGGAGCTCTGTTGTTCCTCATGAATTAATGCAAAGTACTATTATTTTTCTAAGCAATACACACTTATTCTTGTTCTAAGATATTCACTCGTACTTCATCTTGATGGATGTGATGATCCGTCACACTCATCATTATCCTCCCTTATGAACGCGTGCCTGACAACCACCTCCGTTCTATCTGCAAGAGCTTGAGTGTGTATCTCTTGGCCTCTTGGTTCACGATGCATGGTTGCCTCTCTTGACAACAGAGCCTTCCATTCCGTGAGATCAGAGTCTTCGTGGTATAAGCTAGAATCAATTGGCAGCATTCTTGAGATCCAGAAAGTCTAAACCTTGTCTGTGGTATTTCGAGTAGGTGATGTGCGAAAAATGATTCGACACAAAACTCACCGGCAAGTTGATGAGCGGATAATTTATACGCTTTTTGGCATTGTTTTTAGTATGTTTTTAGTATCTTTTAGTTAGTTTTTATTATATTTTTATTAGTTTTTAGTTAAAATTCACTTTTCTGGACTTTACTATGAGTTTGTGTGTTTTTCTGTGATTTCAGGTATTTTCTGGCTGAAATTGAAGGTTCTGAGCAAAAATCTGATCCAGAGACTGAAAAGGACTGCAGATGCTGTTGGATTCTGACCTCCCTGCACTCGAAGTAGATTTTCTGGAGCTACAGAAGCCCAATTGGCGCGCTCTCAACGGCATTGGAAAGTAGACATCCTGGGCTTTCCAGCAATATATGATAGTCCATACTTTGCCCAAGATTTGATGGCCCAAACCGGCGTAGCAAATCAGCATCAGAAATTCCAGCGTTAAACACCGGAACTGGCATAAAACTTGGAGTTAAACGCCCAAACTGGCATGAAAGCTGGCGTTTAACTCTAGAAAAGGTCTCTACACGAAATTACTTCATTGCTCAGCCCAAGCACACACCAAGTGGGCCCGGAAGTGGATTTTTCTGTCATTTACTCATTTCTGTAAACCTTAGGATACTAGTTTACTATTTATAGGATCTTTTGACATTGTATCCGGACCTTATGACCTCATGACATTTTTTACACGTTTCTTGTGTACCCTCCACGGCATGAGTCTCTAAACCCCATGGTTGGGGGTGAGGAGCTCTGCTGTGTTTTGATGGATTAATGCAATTACTACTGTTTCTTATTCAATCATGCTTGCTTCCATTCTAAGATATCACTTGCTCCTAACCCGGATGAATGTGATGATCTGTGACACTCATCATCATTCTCAACTATGAACATGTGCCTGACAACCACCTCTGTTCTACCTTAGATTAAGTAGATATCTCTTGGATTCTTTAATCGGAATCTTCGTGGTATAAGCTAGAACTGATGGCGGCATTCAAGAGAGTCTGGAAGGTCTAAACCTTGTCTGTGGTATTCTGAGTAGGACTCAATGATTGAATGACTGTGACGTGCTTCAAACTTCTGAAGGCGGGGCGTTAGTGACAGACGCAAAAGAATCACTGGATTCTATTCCGGCCTGATTGAGAACCGACAGATGATTAGCCTATGCTGTGACAGAGCATCAGGGACGTATTTTCACTGAGAGGATGGGAGGTAGCCACTGACAATGGTGAAACCCTACATACAGCTTACCATGGAAGGAGACATGCGTGCTTGATGAAGATGACAGTAGGAAAGCAGAGATTCGGAAGATGGAGCATCTCCAAAGCCTCAGCCTATTCTCCATTACTGCAAAACAAGTACCTTTCTCATGTTCTTTTGCTTTTTACAATCAATCCTGATAATTTCTGATATCTTGACTAAGATTTACAAGGTAACCATAGCTTGCTTCAAGCCGACAATCTCCGTGGGATCGACCCTTGCTCACGCAAGGTATTACTTGGACGACCCAGTGCACTTGCTGGTTAGTTGTGCGGGATTGCAAAAGTGTTATTGCAATTTCGTGCACCAAATTTTTGGCGCCGTTGCCGGGGATTGTTCGAGTTTGGACAACTGATGGCTTATCTTGTTGCTTAGATTAGGACTGTTTTGTTTTTATTGGTTTAGAGTCTTTTAGTTGAGTCTAGTTTCATATTTTAAGTTTGGTGTCAATTGCGTGCTTTTATTTTTTTTTTCTTTCTTCTCTTAATTTTCGTTTTTGCATTTTCTTAGTCCCTTTTTGATTCATAAAAATTCTAAGTTTGGTGTCCTCTTTGTGTTTTTCCTTTAAAATTTTCGAAAATTAGTGTTTGATTTTCTAAAAATTTTAAGTTTGGTGTCTTTTGTTGTTTTTCTCTTTCCTCTTTTTAAAAATAAAATCTTTTTCATAAAAATTTTTCAATCATATCTTTTTAATTGCTACTTTCAAAATCTTTTTAATTAACTAATTGATTCAGTTCTCAATTTGCTTTGATTTTATTTTCTTTTTGATTTTCGAATTTTTCTTTTAATTTCCTTTTATTTTATTTTAATTTTTTTCGTTTAATCCAAAAAAAAAAAGAAAAAAAAAACAAAAAAAAACAAAATTTATCTCTTTGCAATCATTATCATTTCCCTTTTGTCCATTATGGACTCAAGTGGAATTAATCAGTCCAAGAGGACTCTGGGGTCATATGCTAACCCCATTACAGCTGCATATGGGAGTAGCATCTGTATACCTCCCATCAAAGCAAGCAGCTTTGAGCTAAACCCTCAACTCATTATCATAGTGCAGCAAAATTGCCAGTATTCCGGTCTTCCACAGGAAGAACCTACTGAGTTTCTGGCACAGTTCTTACAAATTGCTGACACAGTACATGATAAAGAGGTAGATCATGATGTCTACAGACTATTACTATTTCCATTTGCTGTAAAAGATCAAGCTAAAAGGTGGTTGAATAACCAACCTACAGCAAGCATAAAGACATGGAAACAGTTATCAGACAAATTCCTGAATCATTTCTACCCTCCAAAGAGGATGACACAGCTAAGGCTGGACATCCAAGGCTTTAAACAAGAGGATAATGAATCCCTTTATAATGCCTGGGAGAGGTATAGAGGTATGCTTAGAAAATGCCCCTCTGAAATGTTTTCAGATTGGGTACAGTTAGACATCTTCTACTATGGGCTCACAGAAAAAGCTCAGATGTCTTTAGACCACTCAGCTGGTGGATCTATACACATGAGGAAGACAATTGAAGAAGCTCAAGAGCTTATAGACACTGTTGCTAGAAACCAATACTTATATTCTAGCAATGAGTTCGTTCCAAAAGAGGAGGTCATGGCATTAGTCACTGATCCTAATCCTCAAGAACAGATGAATGAGCTTAATCAACAATTGCTCCTGATGACAGAACAGTTAGCAGAATTTAAAGAAATGCTCCATGATACTAAAGTTGCTAACAAGAACATAGAACTGCAGTTGAATCAAGCAAAACAGCAAATATCTAAACAGATAACAGAAGGATGTCAAACAGTTCAACTAAGGAGTGGGAAAACACTGAGCACCATTGCTCAAAGGAGCAAGAAGCCAAACAAGGAACAATTGACAGAGGATAACCAAACCACTGTTCAAAATCCCTCTGAGGACAATAAGAGCCCAGAAAGGAATATTATTGGCGTTCAAACGCCAGAAAGGGAAGGAAAGTTGGCGTTAAACGCCCATTCCTTGCCCAGTTCTGGCGTTCAAACGCCAGAAAAGGGGGAGAAGTTGGCGTTTAACGCCCAATCATCTCCCATTCCTGGCGTTCAAACGCCCAAGGAGGATCAGGCACCTGAGAGTGCTGATAATTATCCCTCTAACAAGGCTTCTTCAACCACTTCTGTAAGGAATAAACCTGCAGCATCTAAGGTTGAGGAATATCAAGCCAAGATGCCTTATCCTCAGAAACTCCGCAAAGCGGAACAGGATAAGCAATTTGCCCGCTTTGCAGACTATCTAAGGACTCTTGAAATAAAGATTCCGTTTGCAGAGGCACTTGAGCAAATACCTTCTTATGCTAAGTTCATGAAAGAGGTCTTAAGTCATAAGAAGGATTGGAGAGAAACTGAAAAAGTGTTTCTCACTGAAGAATGCAGTGCAGTCATTCTAAAAAGCTTACCAGAAAAGCTTCAAGACCCTGGAAGCTTTATAATACCATGCACATTAGAAGGCGCTTGCACCAAGACAGCCCTATGTGATCTTGGAGCAAGCATCAAACTAATACCTGCATCCACTATCAGAAAGCTTGGGTTGGCTGGAGAAGTTAAACCAACCAGGATATGCCTCCAACTTGCTGATGGCTCCATTAAACACCCATCAGGCATAATAGAGGACATGATTGTCAAGGTTGGGCCATTTGCCTTTCCCACTGACTTTGTGGTGCTGGAAATGGAGGAGCACAAAAGTGCAACTCTCATTCTAGGAAGACCATTCCTAGCAACTGGACGAACTCTCATTGATGTACAAAAAGGGGAAGTAACCCTGAGAGTCAATGAGGATGAGTTCAAGTTGAATGCTGTGAAAGCAATGCAGCATCCAGACACACCAGATGACTGCATGGGCACTGACATTATTGACTCTCTGGTAGAAGAGATCAATATGACTGAAAGCCTAGAATCAGAGCTTGAGGACATCTTCAAAGATGCTCAACCTGATCAAGAAGAACTAGAGGAAGTAAAGGAATTTTCGAAAATTCCTCAGGAGGAGGATAAACCTCCCAAACCTGAACTCAAACCTCTACCACCATCTCTGAAATATGCATTTCTAGGAGAGGGTGACACTTTTCCAGTGATTATAAGCTCTGCTTTAGACCCACAGGAAGAGGAAGCACTGATTCAAGTGCTAAGGACGCACAAGACAGCTCTTGGGTGGTCCATAAGTGATCTTAAGGGCATTAGCCCAGCTAGATGCATGCACAAGATCCTATTGGAGGATAATGCCAAACCAGTGGTCCAACCACAGAGGCGGCTAAATCCAGCCATGAAGGAGGTGGTGCAGAAAGAGGTCACTAAATTACTAGAGGCTGGGATTATTTATCCTATTTCTGATAGCCCCTGGGTGAGCCCTGTCCAAGTTGTTCCCAAAAAGGGAGGCATGACAGTGGTTCATAATGAAAAAAATGAACTGGTTCCTACAAGGACAGTCACAGGGTGGCGTATGTGTATTGACTACAGAAGGCTCAATACAGCCACCAGAAAGGATCATTTTCCTTTACCATTCATAGACCAAATGCTAGAAAGACTAGCTGGTCATGACTATTATTGCTTTTTGGATGGCTATTCAGGCTACAACCAAATTGCAGTAGATCCTCAGGACCAAGAGAAAACAGCATTTACCTGCCCTTCTGGCGTGTTTGCCTATAGGAGAATGCCTTTTGGTCTGTGCAATGCACCTGCAACCTTTCAGAGGTGCATGCTCTCTATCTTCTCAGACATGGTAGAGAAATTTCTGGAAGTCTTCATGGATGACTTTTCAGTATACGGAGACTCATTCAGTTCCTGTCTTAACCACCTATCACTTGTCCTGAAGAGATGCCAAGAGACTAACCTGGTTTTAAACTGGGAGAAATGTCACTTTATGGTGACTGAAGGAATTGTCCTTGGGCACAAAATTTCAAGCAGGGGAATAGAGGTGGATAAGGCAAAGGTAGAGGTAATTGAAAAATTACCACCACCTGCCAATGTTAAGGCAATCAGAAGCTTTCTTGGGCATGCAGGATTCTACAGAAGGTTTATAAAGGATTTTTCAAAAATTGCCAAACCTCTAAGTAATCTACTAGCTGCTGACACTCCATTTATCTTTGATAATGAGTGTCTGCAGGCATTTGAGACCCTGAAAGCTAAGCTGGTCACAGCACCAGTTATCTCTGCACCAGATTGGACATTGCCATTTGAATTAATGTGTGATGCCAGTGATCATGCCATTGGTGCAGTGTTGGGACAGAGGCATAACAAGCTTTTGCACGTCATTTATTATGCCAGCCGTGTTCTAAATGACGCACAAAAGAACTACACAACCACAGAAAAAGAATTACTTGCAGTGGTTTATGCCATTGACAAGTTTAGATCCTACTTAGTGGGATCAAAGGTGATTGTGTACACTGACCATGCTGCTCTTAAATACTTACTCACAAAGCAGGATTCAAAACCCAGGCTTATAAGATGGGTGTTGCTTCTGCAAGAGTTTGATATAGAAATAAGAGACAGAAAAGGGACAGAAAACCAAGTAGCTGATCATCTGTCCCGAATAGAACCAGTAGCTGGGGCGTCCCTCCCTTCTACTGAGATCTTTGAGACTTTCCCAGATGAGCAACTCTTTGCCATTCAGGAAGCTCCATGGTTTGCAGATATGGCAAACTATAAAGCTGTGAGGTTCATACCCAAGGAGTACAGCAATGTGCAAAGAAAGAAATTAATTTCAGATGCCAAGTACTACCTCTGGGATGAAGCATATCTCTTTAAGAGATGTGCTGACGGAGTGATCCGCAGGTGTGTACCCAGAGAAGAAGCACAAAGGATCCTATGGCACTGCCATGGATCACAATATGGAGGACATTTTGGAAGTAAGCGAACAGCCACTAAAGTCCTCCAGTGTGGCTTCTACTGGCCTACTCTCTATAAAGATTCCCGAGAGTTTGTGCGTAACTGTGACAGTTGCCAAAGAGCTGGTAACCTGCCTCACGGATATGCCATGCCTCAACAAGGGATATTAGAGATAGAATTGTTTGATGTATGGGGAATTGACTTCATGGGGCCATTCCCACCATCATACTCAAACACTTACATTCTGGTGGCAGTGGACTATGTATCTAAGTGGGTAGAAGCCATTGCTACACCCACCAATGATACCAAGACCGTACTGAAATTCCTCCAGAAAAATATCTTCAGTAGATTTGGTGTTCCCAGAGTACTAATCAGTGATGGGGGCCCTCATTTCTGCAACAAACAGCTATACTCTGCTATGGTTAGATATGGAATCAGCCATAAAGTGGCAACTCCGTATCATCCACAGACAAATGGGCAAGCTGAAGTCTCTAACAGAGAGCTAAAAAGAATCCTAGAACGGACTGTGATAGCCCGAAGAAAGGATTGGGCAAAGAGCTTGGATGATGCTCTGTGGGCATACAGAACAGCGTTCAAGACTCCTATAGGCACCTCTCCATACCAACTGGTGTATGGGAAGGCCTGTCATTTGCCTGTGGAACTGGAACATAAAGCCTACTGGGCAACCAGATTCCTAAACATGGATGCTCAGTTAGCTGGTGAAAAAAGATTGCTTCAGCTAAATGAGCTAGAGGAGTTCAAACTCAATGCCTTTGAAAATGCTAAAATTTATAAGGAAAAGGCAAAGAAGTGGCATGACAAGAGATTGTCAACCAGAGTCTTTGAGCCAGGACAAAAAGTTCTGCTCTTCAACTCCAGACTCAAATTGTTTCCAGGAAAACTCAAATCCCGGTGGAGGGGTCCGTATGTGATTACAGGAGTGTCACCATATGGATATGTTGAGCTTCAGGATATTGATTCAGACAGAAAGTTCATTGTTAATGGACAGAGAATCAAGCATTATCTTGAAGGCAATTTTGAGCAGGAATGCTCAAGATTGAGACTTGAGGGATTCTTAGCAGAAGTCCAGCTAAAGACAGTAAAGAAGCGCTTGCTGGGAGGCAACCCAGTCATTAGGAGGGTATATTATTAGTTCTTACAAAGGCAAGTATCAAAAATGAAGGAATTCACAGAGTTACAGAAGGATTCAGCTCAAAAAGCAGAGAAAATGAGCTTACTGGCGAAAAAACGCCAGTAAGGGGCATTTTGGGCGTTAAACGCCAGAATGGGTACCATTCTGGGCGTTTAACGCCAGGAATGGTGCCATTTTGGGCGTTAAACGCCAGAATGGGCACCATTCTGGGCGTTTAACGCCAGGTGTGCAGCATCCTGGGCGTTCTGAAAAACGCCCAGTGACAAAGGATTTCTGGCGTTTAACGCCAGCCAGGGCACCTGGCTGGGCGTTAAACGCCCAAAAGGGATAGCAAATGGGCGTTAAACGCCAGAATGGGTGCCATTCTGGGCGTTTAACGCCAGCTTGGTGGGGGGACCACAATTTTGTTTTCAATTCAATTTTTTTCAAACTTTCCTTTTCTCACCCATACTTTTCTACAAAATCACACTTCAATCATTCATCATTCACTTTCAAATCTTCAAAAATCAAAACCACTCTTCAAATTTATTTCAAATCAATTACAAACATTGTTCAAAAATTTCACCCTTTTCTCAATTTCTTTCCATATCTTCTCAAATCTCCTTTCAAATTTCTCTCTTCTTTTTTCGAAAACTCCCCTCCCCACCTTATAAATACACGTTTGGCTCCCTCATTCCATCACACCATTCGAATTTCCTCTTCCTCCCCCTCTCTTTTCTCTTTTCTTTTGCTTGAGGACAAGCAAACCTCTAAGTTTGGTGTGCTTTTCCGTGATCACTAAGCCAAGATTCATCAAGATCATGGCTCCTAAGGGAAAACAAACCAATTTAAGAGGAAAGAAAGAGTCTAATCCAAAGAATCTTTGGAATCAAGAGAAGTTCTTAACCAAAGAACATGAAGACCATTATCACAAAATAATGGGTCTGAGGTCAGTGATCCCGGAAGTAAAATTTGATCTGAAAGAAGATGAATATCCGGGGATCCAAGAGCAAATTCAAAACAGAGGTTGGGAAGTTCTAACCAATCCTGAGACAAAGGTTGGAAGGAACATGGTTCAGGAATTTTACTCAAATCTGTGGCTGACAGATAAGCAGAGAATGACTGGAACCGCTTACCATACCTACAGAACCATGGTCAGAGGGAAAGTTATGTACTTCCATCTGGACAAAATAAGAGAAATCTTCAAGTTGCCTCAACTGCAAGATGATCCTGACTCCTTCAATAGGAGGATGGTGAGAGTAGAAAAAGGGTTGGATCAAGTTCTAGAGGACATATGCCTCCCTGGAACTAAGTGGATAACCAATTCGAAGGGTGTCCCAAACCAACTCAAGAGGGGAGACCTCAAACCAATTGCAAGAGGGTGGCTAGACTTCATTGGGCATTCCATATTGCCCACTAGCAACCGTTCTGAGGTTACCATCAAGAGAGCAGTGATGATTCATTGCATTATGCTTGGAAAAGAAGTGGAGGTTCATCATGTGATTGCTTGTGAGATCTACACAATTGCAAATAAAAATTCCACTGAAGCCAAATTGGCTTACCCAAGCTTGATCTCCTTGCTCTGTAAAGAGGCTGGGGTGAAGATGGGAGTAGATGAATTCATACCCATTGAACATCCAATCACCAAGAAGTCAATAGAAGGACAATTGCAAGACAACTCTATCAAAAGGAGGGCACAGGAATTCCTCCCTGAATTCCCAAGAATTGACTACTGGACCAGCCTAGAAGCATCTATTACCAAGTTGCAAGAAACTATGGAGCAACTGAAGGAAGAACAGCAGAATCAAAACTGCATGCTCTGCAAATTGCTGAAGGAACAAGAGAAGCAGGGGCGTGAAATTCAAGAGATGAAACGCCAAAAGCTCTCCTCCCAAGCTGAGGGAGCATCCACTTCTCAAAATCAAGGTTGTTGAGTCCTAACTCTGTGAAAACCTCTATCATTAGGAGCCTATTTTTGCGTTTTTCTTTTATTTTCTAGTTTAATCTTCGATTTATTTTTTAGTCTTGTTCTTAATTCATAATTAATAAAATTAAAGTTTATGCCTTAAAGCTATGAATGTCCTATGAATCCATCACCTCTCTTAAAAGAAAAATGCTTTAATCACAAAAGAACAAGAAATATAGGGTTTCGAAATTTATCTCTGAAACTAGTTGAATTAGCTTGATGTGGTGACAATACTTTTTGTTTTCTGAATGAATGCTTGAACAGTGCATATGTCTTTTGAATTTGTTGTTTTGAGAATGTTAAAATTGTTGGCTCTTGAAAGAATAAGGAGAAAGAGAACTGTTATTGAGGATCTGAAAAATCATCAAATTGATTCTTGAAGCAAGAAAAAGCAGTATTCAAAAAAAAAATTTTCGAAAAAAAAGAAAAGAGAAGAAAGAAAAAGAAAAAGAAAAAGAAAGAAATAAAGTTGTGAACCAAGGCAAAAAGAGTGTGCTTAAGAACCTTGGACACCTCTAATTGGGGACTCTAGCAAAGCTAAGTCACAATCTAAAAAGGTTCACCCAATTATGTGTCTGTGGCATGTATGTATCCGGTGGTAATACTGGAAGACAGAGTGCTTTGGGCCACAGCCAAGACTCATACACTAGCTATGTTCAAGAATCATCATACTTAACTAGGAGAATCAATAACACTATCTGAGTTCTGAGTTCTCATAGATGCCAATCATTCTGAACTTCAAAGGATAGAGTGAGATGCCAAAACTGTTCGGAGGCAAAAAGCTACTAGTCCCGCTCATCTAATTGGAGCTATGTTTCTTTGATATTTTGGAGTCTATAGTATATTCTCTTCTTTTTTATCCTATTTTGATTTTCAGTTGCTTGGGGACAAGCAACAATTTAAGTTTGGTGTTGTGATGAGCGGATAATTTATACGTTTTTTGGCATTGTTTTTAGTATGTTTTTAGTATCTTTTAGTTAGTTTTTATTATATTTTTATTAGTTTTTAGTTAAAATTCACTTTTCTGGACTTTACTATGAGTTTGTGTGTTTTTCTGTGATTTCAGGTATTTTCTGGCTGAAATTGAAGGTTCTGAGCAAAAATCTGATCCAGAGACTGAAAAGGACTGCAGATGCTGTTGGATTCTGACCTCCCTGCACTCGAAGTGGATTTTCTGGAGCTACAGAAGCCCAATTGGCGCGCTCTCAACGGCATTGGAAAGTAGACATCCTGGGATTTCCAGCAATATATGATAGTCCATACTTTGCCCAAGATTTGATGGCCCAAACCGGCGTAGCAAATCAGCATCAGAAATTCCAGCGTTAAACGCCGGAACTGGCATAAAACTTGGAGTTAAACGCCCAAACTGGCATGAAAGCTGGCGTTTAACTCCAGAAAAGGTCTCTACACGAAATTACTTCATTGCTCAGCCCAAGCACACACCAAGTGGGCCCGGAAGTGGATTTTTCTGTCATTTACTCATTTCTGTAAACCTTAGGATACTAGTTTACTATTTATAGGATCTTTTGACATTGTATCCGGACCTTATGACCTCATGACATTTTTTACACGTTTCTTGTGTACCCTCCACGGCATGAGTCTCTAAACCCCATGGTTGGGGGTGAGGAGCTCTGCTGTGTTTTGATGGATTAATGCAATTACTACTGTTTCTTATTCAATCATGCTTGCTTCCATTCTAAGATATCACTTGCTCCTAACCCAGATGAATGTGATGATCTGTGACACTCATCATCATTCTCAACTATGAACATGTGCCTGACAACCACCTCTGTTCTACCTTAGATTAAGTAGATATCTCTTGGATTCTTTAATCGGAATCTTCGTGGTATAAGCTAGAACTGATGGCGGCATTCAAGAGAGTCCGGAAGGTCTAAACCTTGTCTGTGGTATTCTGAGTAGGACTCAATGATTGAATGACTGTGACGTGCTTCAAACTCCTGAAGGCGGGGCGTTAGTGACAGACGCAAAAGAATCACTGGATTCTATTCCGGCCTGATTGAGAACCGACAGATGATTAGCCTATGCTGTGACAGAGCATCAGGGACGTATTTTCACTGAGAGGATGGGAGGTAGCCACTGACAACGGTGAAACCCTACATACAGCTTACCATGGAAGGAGACATGCGTGCTTGATGAAGATGACAGTAGGAAAGCAGAGATTCGGAAGATGGAGCATCTCCAAAGCCTCAGCTTATTCTCCATTACTGCAAAACAAGTACCTTTCTCATGTTCTTTTGCTTTTTACAATCAATCCTGATAATTTCTGATATCCTGACTAAGATTTACAAGGTAACCATAGCTTGCTTCAAGCCGACAATCTCCGTGGGATCGACCCTTGCTCACGCAAGGTATTACTTGGACGACCCAGTGCACTTGCTGGTTAGTTGTGCGGGATTGCAAAAGTGTTATTGCAATTTCGTGCACCACAAGTGCACCGGGTCGCATCAAGTAATAATAACTCACATGAGTGAGGTCGATCCCACAGGGATTGAAGGATTGAGCAACTTTGGTTTAGTGGTTGAATTAGTCAAGCAAATAAGTGTTGATTGTGTGAATTTGTGTTAACAGGAATTTAAATTTGCAGAAAGTAAAGGGAATGGGTGAATTGCATGAAATTAAAGAGAACTGAAATTTAAAGTGCTGAATCTTAAAGAACAAGAAATGTAAATTGCAGAAACTTAAAGTACAAGAAATGTAAATGACTTGAATTGTAAATGGGTCAGGGATGTGGGATTGCAGAAATTAAACAAGGAAATTAAAATGGAAACCAATAGATCTCAGGACCCAAGAGACTAGATAATCAATTCTAGATCTCAATGCCTTCCTAGATCAAAATCACAATTCAATTGCAAGAGAAATAAAAATCCAACAGAGGAAGAACTAAATTCAGATCACAATTTCTCAAAAGTGCAGTAAATAAAACAGAGAGATCTCAGGGTGGAATTGAAACAGAATTCCTTCAATTCTCCAACACCCAAGATTCAAACAAGATTTTGCAAGAAAGTAAACAAGAAAACCAGAGGAAGAGAATTCAATTCTCTTCCCAGAAACTCTCTCAAATGTCAAGTGCTCTCTCTCTCAAAAGTTCCTCAGCCCGAATTACAATTCAAAAACTTTTTTTAAAACTTTAAATTCTAAGCTATTTATACACTTTCTTCTAATGATCTTCAAGCCTTGAATTGGGCCTTGGCCTTGATGGAATTGGGTTGCTAGTTGCCTCCGTTGATTGCTCTAAGTGTTGGGAAAAAAACCACTTGTGAACCGGCCATGCAAGTTTCACGTTTGAGCCAACGTTTGAGGGCAAACGTTGACTCAAACGTTGCTGAGTGAATGATGCAGCAGAGGCCGTTGCTGTCATCCACGTTTGGCTCAACGTTTGAGGTCAAACGTGAGCTCAAACGTGGATCCTCTATGCTTTCTTTTTGGCCAACGTTTGGCCCAACGTTTGAGGTCAAACGTTGGCGCAAACGTGGCTCAATTAACTCAAAAATCAGGGGTGCTCTTCCATGCTATTATTCACCAAAATGTCGCCAACGTTTGACCCAACGTTTGAGGTCAAACGTTGGCTCAAACGTTGGTTTTGCCCAGGAGCCCATTCTTCCTTCTTGGCACCAACGTTTGCCTCAACGTTTGAGGTCAAACGTTGGCGCAAACTTCATCCTCCCAGGGGCTTCAATTTTCCTCCTTGTGGTGCCAACGTTTGCCTCAACGTTTGAGGTCAAACGTTGGCTCCAACGTTGCCTCCATGAGCATCTTTCCTTGGCCAACGTTTGCCTCAAAGTTTGAGGTCAAACGTTGGCTCCAACGTTGGCCTCCAGGGTCTCTTTCTTCAGCCAACGTTTGCCACAACGTTTGAGGTCAAACGTTGGCTCCAACTTTGCCTCCCTGGGGCTTCTTTTTGAGCCTCTTGCACCCTTCTTCCAAGCCTTGTTTCACCTATCATCAATCAATCAAAATCATCAAAGCTATGCTTCAAATCATGAGAATATTTCCATTCTAAAATGTATGACAATTATAACACAATATCTCATGAAAAGGCATCAGTTTATACATGATTGATTGAGTCAAAGATAACATGAATTTCAACCCTATTGGCTTACTTATGGCTTAAGAAAGTGCATAAAACTAAATAAAAGTAAAGAAAAAGACTAGTAAAACTAGGCTAAGATGACTTGTCATCAGTAGGATCTGTGATGGGATGACTGTGACGAGCTTCAAACTCGTGACTGCTGGGCGCAGTGACAGTGTGCAAAAGGATCAATGGATCTTATTTTGACACGATCGAGAACCGATAGCTAATTAGCCATGCGGGAAACCGTAGCAGATATGTTTTCACTAAGAGGACGGATGGTAGCCATTGACAACGGTGATCCACCAACATACAGCTTGCCATGGAAGGGAGTAAGCAAGATTGGATGAGGACAGTAGCAAAGCAGAGGCTCAGAGGGAACAAAGCATCTCCATACGCTTATCTGAAATTCCCACCAATGAATTGCATAAGTATCACTATCCTATTTTATGTTTTATTTCTTTTTTAATCATCAAAACCTCATAACCATTTGAATCTGCCTGACTGAGATTTACAAGATGACCATAGCTTGCTTCAAGCCGACAATCTCCGTGGGATCGACCCTTACTCACGTAAGGTATTACTTGGACGACCCAGTGCACTTGCTGGTTAGTGGCACCGAAGTTGTGAAAAGTGTAAATCACAATTCCGTGCACCAAGTTTTTGGCGCCGTTGCTGGGGATTGTTCGAGTTTGGACAACTGACGGTTCATCTTGTCCCTGCACCACTGGACCTTTATTTTATTTTCAAAAAGTTTTCAAAAAAATTACAAAAAAATTAATAAAATCATAAAAACCAAAAAAAATATTTTGTGTTTCTTGTTTGAGTTTAGTGTCAAATCCTAAGTTTGGTGTCAATTGCATGCTTTCAATTTTTTCCAAGATTTTCGAAAAATCCCATGCATTGTGTTCTTCATGATCTTCAAGTTGTTCTTGATAAAGTCTCCTTATCTGATCTTAAAATTTTCTTGTTTTGTGTCTTTTCTTGTTTTTCATATGCATTTTCGATTTCTTAGAATCAAGAGTTTAAAAATTTTTAAGTTTGGTGTCTTGCATGTCATTCTTTTAAAAAAAATTTTCAAAAATATGTTCTTGATGTTCATCATGATCTTCAAAGTGTTCTTGGTGTTCATCTTGACATTCAAAGTGTTCTTGCATGCATTTTTTGTTTTGATCTTAAATTTTCATGTTTTGAGTCATTTTTGTGTTTTTCTCTCTCCTCATTAAAAATTCAAAAATAAAAAAATATCTTTCCCTTATTTCTCTCATAAATTTTGAAATTTTGGATTGACTCAGTCAAAACATTTTAAAAAAATTTAGTTGTTTCTTATGAGTCAAGTCAAATTTTTAATTTAAAAATCCTATCTTTTCAAAACTTTTTCAAAAATAAAATCTTTTTCATTTTTATTTCATGTTTTTCGAAAATTTTAAAAATTTATCTTCAAAATCTTTTTCTTATTTTCATTTCATATTTTCGAAAACCTTGCTAACAATTAAGGATTTAATTTAAAAAAATTTCAAGTTTGTTACTTTCTTGTTAAGAAAGGTTCAATCTTTAAATTCTAGAATCATATCTTTTAGTTTCTTGTTAGTCAAGTCATCAACTTCAATTTTCAAAATCAAATCTTTTTTAAATTTCTTTTTCAAATCTTTTTCAAATTAGATTTCAATCATATCTTTTTCAAAACTTAATTTCAAAATCTTTTTCTAACTTCTTATCTTTTCAAATTTTACTTTCAATTCTTTTTCAATTAACTACTTAACTTTTTTTTTTATTTTAAAGAAATTTACTATTTCTTATCTTTTTCAAAACCACCTAACTACTTTTCTCTCTCTCCAATTTTTGAAAACCACTAACAACTTTTTCAAAAATCTTTTTAATTAACTAATTGTTTTAAACTCTAATTTTATTTTATTCCTTCCTTAATTTTTGAATACTAACTAATATTTAAAATAAAAACAAAAAAATTTCCTTTTATTTAATATTCGAACCCTCTCTCCCTCTCTGTGTTCGAATTCTCTTTATTTTCTCTCTACCTCATTCTTCTCTTCTTCTCTTCTTCTACTCACATAAAAGAATCTCTACACTGTGACATAGAAGATTCTTCTTCTTTTCTGTTCTCTTATTTTTTCATATGAGCAAGAACAAGGATAAAGATATTCTTGTTAAATCTGATTCTGAACCTGAAAGGACTCTGAAGAGGAAGCTAAGAGAAGCTAAAGCACAACTTTCTGGAGAGGACCTGACAGAAATTTTTGAAAAAGAAGAAGACATGGCCGAACCCAATAACAATGGCAGAGGTGCAAGGAAGATGCTTGGTGACTACACTGCACCAAATTCTAACTTCTATGGAAGAAGCATCTCAATTCCTACCATTGGAGCAAACAACTTTGAGCTTAAGCCTCAATTAGTTTCTCTAATACAGCAGAATTGCAAGTTTCATGGACTTCCATCAAAAGATCCTCATCAGTTCTTATCTAAATTCCTGCAAATCTGTGATACTGTTAAGACCAATGGGATTGATCCTGAGGTCTACAGACTTATGCTTTTCCCCTTTGCTGTAAGAGACTGAGCTAGGACATGGTTGGACTCACAACCTAGAGAAAGCTTGAACTCTTGGGACAAGTTGCTCAATGCTTTCTTGACCAAATTCTTTCCACCTCAAAATATGAGTAAGCTCAGAGTGGACGTCCAAACCTTCAGATAGAAGGAAGGTGAATCCCTCTATGAAGCTTGGGAAAGATACAAGCAATTAACCAAAAGGTGTCCTTCTGACATGTTTCCAGAATGGAGCATCATATGTATATTCTATGATGGTCTGTCTGAAATGTCAAAGATGTCATTGGATTATTCTGCTGGTGGATCTCTTCATCTGAAAACACCTGCAGAAGCCCAGGAACTCATTGAGATGGTTGCAAATAACCAGTTCATATACACTTCTGAAAGAAATCCTGTGAATAATGGGACGACTCAGAAGAAAGGAGTTCTTGAGGTTGATACTCTGAATGCCATATTGGCTCAGAACAAAATATTGTCTCAGCAAGTCAATATGATTTCTCAGAGTCTGACTGGATTGCAAGCTAAAGACGCCTCCTCTGAAAGAGAAGCTTATGACCCTGAGAATCCTGTAATGGAAGAGGTGAATTACATGGGAGAATCCTATGGAAACATCTATAATTTTTCATGGAGGAATTACCCAAATTTCTCATGGAAGGATCAACAGAAGCCTCAACAAGGCTTCAATAACAATAATGGTGGGAGAAACAGATTTGGCAATAGCAAGCCTTTCCCATCATCTTCTCAGCAACAGACAGAGAATTCTGAGCAGAGCCTCTCTAGCTTAGCAAATATAGTCTCTGATCTATCTAAGACCACTCTCAGTTTCATGACTGAGGCACGGTCCTCCATAAGAAATTTGGAGGCACAAGTGGGTCAGCTGAGTAAAAGAATTACTGAAACTCCTCCTAGTACTCTCCCAAGCAATACAGAAGAGAATCCAAAAAGAGAGTGCAAGGCCATTAATACAACCAAAATGGCCTAACCTATAGAAGAGGAGGAGGATGTGATTCACAATAAGGAAGACCTCATGGGACGTCCACTGGACTACAAGGAGTCCCCTATTGAGGAACCACAGGAATCTGAGGATCATCTAGAGACCATAGAGATTCCACTGAACCTACTATTACCATTCATGAGCTTTGATGAATATTCTTCCTCTGAAGAGGACAAAAATGTTACTGAAGATCAAGTTGCTCAATATCTAGGAGTAATCATAAAGCTGAATGCCAAATTATTTGGTAATGAGACTAGGGAGGATGAATCTCCATTACTCATCAATGAACTAAGTGCATTGGCTCAGCTGAAGTTACCTCAAAAGAAAGAGGATCCCAGAAGGTTCTTGATACCTTACACCATAGGCACCATGACCTTTGAAAAGGCTCTGTGTGACCTAGGATCAAGTATCAACCTCATGCCACTCTCTATAATGGAGAAGTTAGGGATCTTTAAGGTACAAGCTACAAGAATGTCACTAGAGATGGCAGACAAATCAAAGAAACAGGCTTATAGACTTGTAGAGGATGTCTTAGTAAAGGTTGAAGGCCTTTACATCCCTGCTGATTTCATAATCCTAGACACTGGGAAGGATGAGGATGAATCTATCATCCTTGGAAGACCCTTCCTAGCCATAGTAAGGGCTGTGATTGATGTGGACAGAAGAGAGTTAGTCTTTCAATTGAATGAGGACTACCTTGTGTTTAAGGCTCAAGGATCTTCTTCTGTAAACATGGAGAAGAAGCATGAAAAGTTTCTCTCAGTACAGAGTCAAACAGAGCCCCCACACTCAAACTCTAAGTTTGGTGTTGGGAGGCCACAATCATGCTCTGAGCACCTGTAAAGCTCTATAAGAGCTTCCTGTCAAGCTATTGACATTAAAGAATCGCTTATTGGGAGGCAACCCAATTTTATTTATCTATATTATTTACTCTTTCATTTTATTTTTCATTGTTATTTTATGTTTTCTTTAGGATGATGATCATGTGGAGTCACAAAAACAACTGCAAAAAAATTAAAGCAAAATCAAAAATAGCATTAAAAATAGCACACCCTGGAGGAAGAGCTTACTGGCATTTAAACGCCAGTAAGGATACCAAAATGGGCGTTTAACGTCCAGCCTGGCACAATTTTAGGCATTTAAACGCCAGAATGGGTAGCAGTCTGGCGTTTAAACGCTAGAACTGGCAGGCAAATTGGTGTTTAAACGCTAGTAAAGGTATAAAAATGGGAGTTTAAACGCCCAGTCTGGCACCTTTCTGGGTGTTTAAACGCCAGAAAAGGGCATCAGCCCAGTGTTTAAACGCCAAGAATGGCACATAGAGGGAGTTTAACGCCAGAAAGGTGCAGGGATGAAAAATTCCTGACACCTCAGGATCTGTGGACCCCATAGGATCCCCACCTATCCCACCTCACTCTCTCTCTCTTCTTCACACTTCTCCATAACACTCTACCCAAAACACCACTCACCTATCAAATCTTACCGTTTTTCCCATATGCTCTTCACCACTCACATCCATTCCCTAATTCCCATAAACCTATCGTACAACCCACCTACCCCCACCCACTCAAATTCAAACCATTTCCCTCCCAAACCCAACCCTTCTCACACGAACCAACTCCCTCTCTTACACTATAAATACCCCTCCTTCCTCCTTCATTTTCATACATCACATACACTCAACACCACCCTTGGCCAAACCCTCTCAAGCCTCCATCCCTCACTTCTCTTCTTCTTCTACTCTCTTCTTTCCTCTCTTACTCGAGGACGAGCAAACATTTTATGTTTGGTGTTGGAAAAAGTATTGCTTTTTGTTTTCAATAACTATTAATGGCACCTAAGGCCGAAGAAACCTCTAGAAAGAGGAAGGGAAAGACAATTGCTTCCACCTCCAAGTCATGGGAGATGGAGAGGTTCATCTCAAAGGTCCATCAAGACCACTTCTATGAAGTTGTGGCCAAGAAGAAGTTGATTCCCGAGGTCCCCTTCAAGCTCAAAAGGAGCGAATATCTAGAGATCCGACATGAGATTAGGAGAAGAGGATGGAAAGCTCTTACCAATCCCATTCAACAAGTCAGAATCTTAATGGTTCAAGAGTTCTATGCCAATGCATGGATCACCAAGAACCATGATCAAAGTATGAACCTGAACCCAAAGAATTGGCTCACAATGGTTCGGGGGAAATACTTAGATTTCAATTTGAAAAATGTGAGATTGGCATTCAACTTGCCAATTATGCAAAGAGATCTTCATCCTTTCACAAGAAGGGTCAACTTTAATCAAAGGTTGGACCAAGTCCTCATGGACATCTGTATGGAAGGAGCCCAATGGAAGAGAGACTCCAAAGGCAAGCCGGTTCAACTAAGAAGGCTTGACCTTAAGCCTGTGGCTAGAGGATGGTTGTAGTTCATCAAACGCTCTATCATTCCTACTAGCAACCGATCCGAAGTAACTGTGGATCGGGCTATCATGATCCATAGCATCATGTTTGGAGAGGAAGTGGAAGTTCATGAGATCACACCTCTAGAACTATACAAGGTTACTGACAAACCTTCCACTTTAGCAAGGTTAGCCTTCCCTCATCTCATTTGTTACCTATGCAATTTAGCTGAAATTATCATAGAGGAAGACACCCTCATTGAAGAGGACAAGTCCATCACTAAAAAGAGGATGGAGCAAACAAGAGAGCCCTCTCATGGACCTCAACAAGCGCATGAGGAAGTCCCTCATCAAGAAATCCCTGAGATACCTCAAGGGATGCATTTTCCTCCATACAACTATTGGGAACAACTCAACACTTCTCTAGGAGATTTGAGTTCCAATATGGAGCAACTAAGGATGGAGCACCAAGAGCATTCCATCATCTTCCAAGAAATTAGAGAAGACCAAAGAGACATTGAGGAGCTCAAGAACTCCATAGGATCTTCAAGAAGGAGAACTAGCCGCCATCACTAAGGTGGACCCGTTCTTTAATTTCTTTGTTATTTGCTTTTCTATTTTTTTATTTTTTATACTTTATGTTTGTCTATGTTTGTGTCTTTATTACATGATTATTAGTGTCTAATGTCTATGTCTTAAAGCTATGAATAATTCCATGAATCCTTCACCTTTCTTAAATGAAAAATGTTCCTAATTACAATAAAAACAAGAAGTACATGAATTTCAAATTTTATCTTGAAATTAGTTTAATTATTTTGATGTGGTGGCAATACTTTTTGTTTTCTGAATGAATACTTGAACAGTGCATATTTTTTATAGTGAAGTTTATGATTGTTAAAATTGTTGACTCTTGAAAGAATGATAAACAAAGAGAAATGTTATTGATAATCTGAAAAATCATAAAATTGATTCTTGAAGCAAGAAAAAGCAATGAATAACAAAGCTTGCGAAAAAAAAGTGGCAAAAATTAAAAAAAAAGAAAAAAAAGAGAAAAAGCAAGCAGAAAAAGCCAATAGCCCTTAAAACTAAAAGGCAAGGGTAAGAAGGATCCAAGGCTTTGAGCATTAAAGGATAGGAGGGCCCAAAGAAACAAAATCCTGGCCTAAGCGGCTAAATCAAGTTGTCCCTAACCATGTGCTTGTGTCATGAAGGTCCAAGTGAAAAGCTTGAGACTGAATGGTTAAAGTCGTGATCCAAAGTAAAAGAGTGTGCTTAAGAACTCTGGACACCTCTAACCGGGGACTCTAACAAAGCTAAGTCACAATCTGAAAAGGTTCACCCAATTATGTGTCTGTGTCATTTATGTATCCGGTGGTAATACTGGAAAACAAAGTGCTTAGGGCCACGGCCAAGACTCATAAAATAGCTGTGTTCAAGAATCAACATATTGAACTAGGAGAATCAATAACACTATCTAAATTCTAAGTTCCTAATAGATGCCAATCATTCTGAACTTCAAAGGATAAAGTGAGATGCCAAAACTGTTCAGAGGCAAAAAGCTACTAGCCCCGCTCATCTAATTGGGACAAAATTTCATTGATATTTTGAGATTTATTGTATATTCTCTTCTTTTTATCCTATTTTGTTTTCAGTTGCTTGGGAACAAGTAACGATTTTAGTTTAGTGTTGTGATGAGCGGATAATTTATACGCCTTTTGGCATTGTTTTTACATAGTTTTTAATATGTTTTTGTTACTTTTTAGTATATTTTTATTAGTTTTTATGCAAAAATCACATTTCTAGACTTTACTATGATTTTGTGTGTTTTTCTGTGATTTTAGGTATTTTCTGTCTGAAATTGAAGGACCTGAGCAAAAATCTGATTCAGAGGCTGAGAAAGGACTGAAGATGCTATTGGATTCTGACCTTCCTGCACTCAAAGTAGATTTTCTGGAGCTACAGAAGCCCAATTGGCGCAATCTTAATTGCTTTGGAAAGTAGACATCTTGGGCTTTCCAGCAATGTATAATAGTTCATACTTTGCCCGATATTTGATGGCCCAAACTGGCGTCCAAACGCCCATCAGAGTCCCTTTTTCTGGCGTAAAACGCTAGAACTGGCATCAAAGCTGGAGTTAAACGCCCAAACTGGCACCAAAACTGGCGTTTAAACTCCAAGAAGAGCCTATGCACGTGAAAGCTTCAATGCTCAGCCCAAACACACACCAAGCGGGCCCCAGAAGTGGATTTCTGCACTATCTACACTTAGTTACTCATTTTCTCTAAACCTAGTTTAATAGTTTAGTATAAATATCACTTTTTACTATTGTATTCATATCTTTATATCATTTTTGAAACTATCTTTGGATCACTTTTGATCTCTTGATCATGTTTTGGGGGCTGGCCATTCGGCTATGCCTGGACCTTCATCACTTATGTATTTTCAACGGTGGAGTTTCTACACCTCATAGTTTTAGGTGTGGAGCTCTGCTGTTCCTCATGAATTAATGCAAAGTACTATTCTTTTTCTATTCAATACACACTTATTCTTGTTCTAAGATATTCACTCGTACTTCAACCTGATGGATGTGATGATCCGTGACACTCATCATCATCCTCCCTTATGAACGCGTGCTTGACAACCACCTCCGTTCTATCTGCAAGAGCTTAAGTGTATATCTCTTGGCTTCCTGGTTCACGATGCATGGTTGCCTCTCTTGACAACAGATCCTTCCATTCCATGAGATCAGAGTCTTCGTGGTATAAGCTAGAGTCAATTGGCAGCATTCTTGAGATCCAGAAAGTCTAAACCATGTCTGTGGTATTCCGAGCAGAATCTGGGATGGGATGACTGTGACGAGTTTCAAACTCGTGACTGTTGGGCACAGTGACAGTGTGCAAAAGGATCAATGGATCTTATTCTGACACGATCGAGAACCGACAGTTGATTAGCCATGTGGAAAATCGTAGCGGATATGTTTTCACTAAGAGGATGGATGGTAGCCATTGACAACGGTGATCCACCAACATACAGCTTGCCATGGAAGGGAGTACGCATGATTGGATGAGGACAATAGGAAAGCAGAGGCTCAGAGGGAACAAAGTATCTCCATACGCTTATCTGAAATTCCCACCAATGAATTGCATAAGTATCTCTATCCTATTTTATGTTTTATTTCTTTTTTAATCATCAAAACCTCATAACCATTTGAATCCGCCTGACTGAGATTTACAAGATGACCATAGCTTTCTTCAAGCCAACAATCTCCATGGGATCAACCCTTACTCACGTAAGGTATTACTTGGACGACCCAGTGCACTTGCTGGTTAGTGGCACCAGAGTTGTGAAAAGTGTAAATCACAATTCCGTGCACCAATTCACTCCATTGGTCTTAATAGTATCACAGATTTGCAAGAAGTCATATAAGAATTGATGTGCATCTTCTAGTGGAAGTCTTTGAAATTTGCAATTCTGTTGCATTAGAGAGACTAATTGAGGCATAAACTCAAAGTTATTTGCTCTAATGGCAGGTGTGGAGATACTTCTTCCATAAAAGTCAGAAGTGGGTGCAGTAAAGTTACCAAGAACCTTCCTTGCATCTCCTCCATTATTCTGTTTGGCTGCCATATTTGTATTTTCAGTTTCTTGTTCGAAAAGTTCTGTGAGATCTCTTCCGGAGTGTTGTGCTTTAACTTGTTGTAAACGCCTCCTTAGGGTCCTCTCAGGTTCAGGATCAAGATCAAAGAGAGGTTTTTTATCTCTGTTCCTGCTCATAAATAAGAAAAAGAAAACAAGAAAGAGCACTAAGAATAATAAGAACAATTTTCAAAAATTTTAAAGAAAAAATAAACACACAAGGGACACCAAACTTAAGAATTGACACTAGACTCAAAAGAAAACAAGAAAGTTCGAAACTTTAACAAGAACAAAAGACTCACATAAAAGACAAAGATTAATAAAGAAAAGAAAGGGTTTTGAAAATTTTTTTAAAAGAAAACAAAAGACTCAAACAAGAGATGATAGAACGGTTGAGGCTTCAGAGATGCTTCTTCCTTCTGGATCAACTTTTCTCACCATCTACTTCAACTTCTGATTGATTCATTCCATGGCAGGCTGTAAATGATTAACCTTGGGTCAGTGGTCATTAATCTCCTCTGCTTCAGATCAAACGCCGAGTCAGTGGTCATCTAATCTGAACAGGGGTAAAGCTCTAGCAGTCCATTCCCTTGGTGATCCTACTCAAAACGCCACAGACAAGGTCGGATCTTCTGGATCAGAGAATGCTGCTCCTTTGGTTCTAGCCTATATCACAAAGGCCCTAATTGCTTCGTACCTCGGTTGCATAGATGTCTCGAGAAGTAGCTAACAAAGCCGTGGATTAGCCGTCTAAGAGATGTATAATCAAGCTTGTGGTTCAATACTATCCCGTCAAAGACTCGCAAGAACCCATGTGGAATAGGGATGATGGTCAAGTTATACTCCCAATCTATTAGGATAAAGAACGAAGATACATCTTAGAATAGAATCAAGCATAGATTGAAGTGGAATAGTGATATTATTAATCCATAAGAATCAGCAGAGCTCCTAACCTGAACCTAGGAGGTTAGTGACTCATATTGTACAAAAATTAATAGTAAAAAGTTTGAATGGGCAAAGGTCTATAACAATGGTGATCTTTGTTCTATATATACTAGTCTAGCAACTAAGAATTACAGAAAATAAGATAAACTAGTCTTGTAGTGCAAAAATCCACTTTCTAGGCACACTTGGTGAGTGTTTGGGCTGAGCTTGAGTGAAGCCATGAGCTAGTACTACCTTTTGGGCGTCCAACACCAGCTTTGGACTCCTAAATGGGCGTTGGATGCCAGCTGCTCCCCTTTGGGCGTTGGACGCTAGGAATGGGACTAGTCGCTGGCGTTCAACACCAGTTTTGAGTCTTCATTTCCAAAACAAAGTATAAACTACTATATATTTCTGGAAAGCCCTGGATGTTAGCGTTCTATAGCCATTGCGAGCCTGCCATTTGGACTTTTGTCACTCTAGAAATGCTCCTTCGAGTGCATGGAGGTCAGATCCTGACAACATCTGCAATCCTTTCTCTGTCTCTGAATCAGCCTTTGCCAAAACTCCTCAATTTCAGCCAGAAAATACCTGAAATCATCATAAAACACAACAACTTAAAGTAGAATCCAAAAATCGTATCAAATATCTGCTCATCAGACCACCAAACTTAAACTATTGTTTGTCCCCAAGCAACCAAAAATAAAGTAGGATAAAAAGAAGAGAAGGATACAACAAATCGCAGATTTTTCAATAAAGCTCAGTTTTAATTAGATGAGCGAGACTAGTAGTTTTTTACTTCTGAATAGTTTTGGTATCTCACTTTCCATTGAAGCTCAGAATAATTGGCATATTTAGGAACTTAGAATCCAGATGATACTATTGATTCTCCTAGTTTATTTCTTTTTTATTCTTGAACACAACTTCTTTTGAGTCTTGGCCATGACCCTAAGCGCTTTGTTTTCCAGTATTACCACTGTATACATAAACGCCACAGACACTTAACTGGGTGAACCCTTTCGAATTGTGATTCAGCTTTGCTAGAAATCCTAATGTTGGTGGATTTGGTCAGGGGGATTCAGAAATAGTACTTCAAGATTCACAATGATTGGCCATACTATTGCTATCCATAATGGAAAAGAACATTTACCTATTTATATAACAGATCGTATGGTAGGCCATAAATTGGGCGAATTTTCACCTATGGGAAGAATCTCTTGGGTGGTGGCGATATCCCCAGCCAGTGGTATCCAGAGTTCTTAAGCATACTCTTTGCTTTGGATCACGACTTTAACTGCTCAGTCTCAAGCTTTTCACTTGACACCTTCACACCACAAGCATATAGTTAGGGAAGCAGCTCATTTGAACTGTTTAGGCCAAGATTTTGTTTCTTTTAGGCCTTCCTAACCATTGATGCTCAAAGCCTTGGATCCTTGCTCTTGCCTTTTGGTTTAAAGAGCTACTGGCTTTTTCTTTTTCTGCTTGCTTTTTTTCGCATATGCATATATAAATTTCTTTTTCTTTTATTGCTTTTTGCTGCTTTTTCTTCCTTCAAGAATCAATTTTTGGATTTTTCAGATTACCAATAACACTTCACTTTCATCATCATTCTTTCAAGAGCCAACATTCTTTACTCCAATATCAAATATGCATTGTTTATTCATACATTCAGAAAGCAAAAGCAATGCCACCACATCAAATAATTGATCAATTCTTAATATATAACTCGAAATTCATGCATCTTACTTTTCTTTTTCAATTAAAATTTTCTTTTTAGCAAGGTGATCGAGAGATGCATGGAATATTTCATAGTTTTAAGACATAAAGATGATCATGCACTAGAAACAGACAATAAGATAAAATACATGTAAAACAGAAAAATAACAAAGGCAACAAGGATTAAAGGAACGAATCCACCTTAGTGATGGTGGCTACTACTCATTCTAGAGGATCTAATCGAGTGCTTCATTTCATCTTTGTCACGCCCCTATCTCTGTTGTTTTTCCCTCATATCTCTATGATTTTCTCTTATTTCATAAAGGATGGTGGAATGCTCTTGATGTCCCATCCTCAACTGATCCATGCTGAAGCTTAATTCTCCTAGAGAAGTATGCAATTGATCCCAATATCCTTGGGGAGGAAACTGCATTCCTTGAGGCATCTCAGGGATTTTTTGTTGAGGATGCTCCACATGCTCTTGTTAAGGTGCATGTGTAGGCTCTCTGGTTTGCTCTATCCTTCTTTTAGTGATGGGTTTATCCTCCTCAATGGGGATGTCTCCTTCTATGACATTTCCAGCTAAATTGCATAGATGACATATAAGGTGGGAAAAAGCCAACCTTGCTAAGGTGGATGGCTTTTCAGCTTTCTTGTACAACTCTTGAGGTATTACCTTATGTACATCCACCTCACTTCCAATCATGATGGAATGAATCATGATGGCTTTGTCAATGATCACTTCTGACCGATTGCTAGTAGGGATGATAGAGCGTTGGATGAATTCCAACCATCCTCTAGCTACGGGCTTGAGGTCAAGCCTTCTCAAGCATATAAACAAAACATAATGAAAACTATATAAAAATGATGCCATAAAATATGAATTTTGCACTAAAACCTATGAAAATATAATAAAACTTAAACAAAACATAATGAAAACTATATGAAAATGATGCCAAAAAGCGTATGAAATATCCGTACATCATAAAGCCATATGGGTATGTAAGCTTAGTGAAACAAAGGCCTCAATCACATAAATGCATTCATACATCAAACAATGGAAATATAGAATTAAGCAAGACAAAGGTCGCAGTCTTAGAAAGAACAACACACACCAAAACAAAATAATGGTTGATAAGATGCAACCAATCAAATGTGTTCCAAAATCTCAATAGGCTTGTGTGTTTGAGCTCTAAAACCATGTTCCAAATTAAATTTCTTCAAGCAAGTTAAACAAAAATTTTAATTCAAATTAGTGAAATACTCTAAAACAGTTTCTTGAAAAGGAAATCAACACTTCAACCAACTAGTTCTAGCAGGAAAGAAATGGTAGAATGTGTACAAACTCTAACTATAATGCAATGCAACAACTAACTACAAAATAAATTTAAAATATAGGTGTTGGGGGTGAGAGGGTTGTTACCTTCGGCAGTCAATTACCGACCTCCCCACACTTAAAACTTGGAACGGTCCTCCGTGCCATCAGTGATCCAGAAAGTGTGTCCGGGATCGCCACTTCCAATGGCCAAAAGATGGGGGGACAGGGGCGCCTCCATGTCCACCTCTTGATCACTTGCATCGCCATTAGTGGAAGTAGAGTCTGAGGTGTCAGGTTCCTCCAAAGGCGGGTGATGAATCCATATTTAACGATATATTTTAGCTTGAATTGAGTGGATTTCATCACATAAACTCATACTTATTCACCAAAATAGCATAATTTTGTGTTTGATCCCTAAATTGAACTTAAATGTGAAAACATGCATTTTTGTGCTTAAATTGAGCAATTTAATTCCGCTTTCATGCCATTCGATGCCATGACTTGTTTGTTGAGTGATTTCAGGTCATTGAGGCATGATTGGCTAGGCAAAAGTTGATGAAAGCATGTATAAGGGAGAAAACATGAAGAAAACAAGGAAAAGCACACACACCCATGTGTGCGTGCGCACAAGCAAGCGTGCGTGCACACATGAAGAAATTAGCATGTGTGCGTACGCACAACTACCCGTGCATACACACGGAAGAACATTCAGCCAAGTGTGCGTACCCATACATCTGTGGGTATGCACAAGACCCTGCACATGATTTTATTAATGAAACACGTGCTGTGCGAATTCTGAGGGCTTTTGGCCCATTTTGGAAGGCTTAAAGGCTAAAAATGGATGTTATATGAAGGGGATATCAACACATATGAAGGCATTAGGACTTAGAACTTTATTTTTTTATATTTTCCATAGTAGTAGGAGGAGGAGTAGTGTAGATTAAGGAGAGCTCTCTTAGGGTTTTTAATTAGGGTTAATTGTAGCATTTTATAACAAGCTTTCATTTTAGATTTTTCTTCTTTAATTGTAAGTACTCTCAATTTTCTCTTTAATTAAAGCACTTTTACTTTCATTTCTTTTGGTTCAAATTACTTTGTTCATACTTGCAATTTTGAGTTTCTTGAAGTTTTGATTGATGAATTTAATGCTTTATGCTCTCTTTATGCTTGATTGCTTGTTTATTGTTGGTTTTGTGAATAGTTGGTTATAGTTTTCCTTTTTCCTTTGCAATTTTCCAGGTTTTACTTTTATTCACACAAGGTGTTTGTGAAAATGCCAACTCTAGTTTTTTGAGTAGATTTTCCCACCTTGGCTTGGGGTTTGAGTTCCTAGGATACTAGATTCATGATGTCTGACATTTAGCGATAATTCTTGAGAAGTTAGTTGACTCTTGTTTCCATCAAAGCTAGCATTTTATCAACTAGTTTGGTAAGTTAGCTAGGACCTATGGATTAAGGTCAATTATGCTTGCTTGACTTACTCCTCGATGTTAGGGGTTAACTAAGCAAGATTAACTCATCATAATTATCATAGTTGTGGATATGGCCATGATAGGATTCTTAGGATTCTTGATTTCCCAAGTCAAGGTTCTTTTATGCATATCTTAGCATTTTCACTAGTTTTGATCTTGTTTCCTTTTACTTACATTAATTCTAATTTTGATTATTGCTTTGTTCTTTGATTCCAAAACCCCTTTGTGTCCTTTACAACCGAAAGAGTAACACTCCAATTGCATTCCTAGGGAGAACGACTAGAGGTTGAATAACTCTCGGTTATATTTTGATTTAAAAATTTAAACTTTGATTGAGGATTGTTTGTTGGTCTAGACTATACTTGCAACGAGAATCTATATTTAGTGAAATTCTAGACTAACAATAATTCTCTCACCAGCGGGTTAGAATACCCAATAAGCTTCTTCAAGTAGTCATAGCGGTGCTTGTTGCGTCGCTCAATCTGCTCAATCCTCCAGCCTTCCCAGTCTACCTTCTCAAGGAGCTCAAGTAACAACTGGTGAGCAAATTGTTGTGGTGAATGTGGTGTCGATGATGGTAGAGCCGAGGATGATGGAGCTTCCAAAGACGGGTCCTCATTTCGGCTCACGGGTGGCACTTGAAGCCTAATATATTTTCCATTCGGGACAATTTCGTCGTCCCTTGGAATCATGGCCTTCACATCCCTAGCCTCATAGGAAACTCCAGCCGCAGACATCAAGTCCATAACCAAAGCGGTAAAAGGTAGGTTGCTCACTGTTTGCACTCGGTCCAAAGCTTGGTGGATGAGTTATGGAAAGTTGAGAGATTTCTCTGTGAGGATGCACCAAACAAGAATGGCCATGTCTCCGGTAATAGTGGACTCATGAGTGATCGGCAATACATAGTGAGACATGATCTGTGTCCACACTCGAGCCTCCATAGTGAGCGCTTGTATGGAGATGAACCTGAGTTGAGTCTTGCTTTTTCCATGGATCCACTCGCTAACGGGTTGAGAAATGACCCAGAGGACGGGATCCCAGTCAAAATCGTAGTTCTTGCACTCAAGTTTTGCTTCTTGGTAGGCATCCATCCCATCTGGACTTGGTAAAATCTCAAGTACCCACTGAATAGTGTCTTCCAATATAGGAACTTGCTTTTGGCGCATAAAACTGATTGAAGGGTGGGCGTGTGATAATTGGAGTAGAACTCAATGACCCAAGATAGATTAACTTCCCTCGGCCTCCGATTTAGGAATCCCCAATACCTCTTCTCAATGTGGGGCATCACAAAATGAATAAAGTATTCTGGAAGAAGTAGGAGGTACTGATTGTGGTAGTTTCTATTGAGCAAGATGGGGAACATCCGGTCACAATAGCAGTTAGTGAATCTTGCGGAGTCCTTTGCAAGAAATTCCTTCTCTTCTTCATCAACGCAGATAGCCCTCTTCAACCACTTAGAAGGTGGCTTAACTTTTGAGGAAGTTTGTGCCTTAGCGGGTGGTCTTTGAGTTTCCTTCTTCGCATGTGCCTTTTTAGAAGCCTTCTCCTTCCCTTTCTTGGTGGCCATCCTAAAAAAGGAAGAAAAAGAAAACACATTAAACTCAGAGAGATAAACACCCGAATCAAGAAGATGCAACATGCGAGTAAGATATCAATATGATCATAGGGGCATAGCACTAGCACTAGATGCAAGAGTGAAAGAAGCATGCAAGTGTAAAGCATTAGAAGAATAAATTCAAGCATCGATAACAACAATGATAAACACATGCGAATCAAATAAAAAATAATGAGCATGTGGATGATGACAATTTATGAAGACTAAGCTCAATGCACATGGAGTGTAAGTGTTGTAAAAAAGAAGCACTAGGTTGATAGAATAAGATCAAAGATGAATCAAAGTGTCATTGGTGCATTTTCACAAACACTTGGGGTGCATATCATAGACAGTAAATAAGTTGATAAGTCTAAGTTTGTAATATAGCCCAAAATAAAATATCAACTACCAAAGCAATATCACATGAGATAAACAAGTTGAAATACTAACACCAATAACAAAAAATGCAAGGAGAAAAAGAACTAATAAGAAGCAACAAAGAACACAACTAAAATACAAGTAAGAGCAATTAAAATGTTTGAATGCAATAAACAAAAGAAGAGTTGAAGAGTAGAAGAGAGTAAGAAAAGAAACCTTGAAAAGAAGGGGAAGAGAGGAGGGTAAATGCAAGTAAGAAGAAGATAAGAGGGGTGAGAAGAGAAAAGAAAAAGAGAAAGAAGGTGGGACTACCAGAAGTGGTGGTCGCCGGTGGTGGTGGAAGAGGGGAAGAGGGAAGAAAGAAGTAAGGGGAAAGAAGATAGATGAAAGAAGAAAAAAGAATGAAAAAAAAGAAGAAGAATGAAGGAAACCAGGGCAGTGCACTGGTTAAATTGAATCGGCAGTATGACGCGTGCGCGTCACCTACGCGTATGAGTCGGAGGGCTAAAAGAGAAAGTGACGCGTAAGCGTCGATCACGTGTCTACGCGAGAGGCCCAAAAGTGAAAGTGACGCATAAGCGTCGGGCAAGCATGCGTGTGATAACTTTTCATTCTAGACGCATGAAACTTGCACAGTTCCATCACAACTCTCTGGTTTTTGTATGATGCAGCAGCAATATTTTTAAGAAAGCAGTGTGACGCATATACGTCGCTCACGCCTACACGTGGGTGGGCAAAAAAACAAATGACGCGTACGCGTCAGCAATGTGCACGCATGGGTTGGATTGTGCGCCTAGCACCCCATTCGCTTGGTTCTAGCACAAGTCTCTGGTTTTTGTACCAGGCAATAGCAACATTGTAGCATTAGCATACGACGCGGGTGCGTCGTTCACGCACACGTGTGGGAACGGAAAATTTCTGAGTGACGCATACGCATTGGCGAGGCGTACACGTGGGATGGTTTATGTGCCCTCGTACCCCACCCGCATGGTTCCATCACAACTCTCTGTTTTGGAACCATGGAGCAGCATGCTTCCTGCATCGTTCTCGCACCTTTTTTTAACTTAAAATCAGTAAAAGCAATTAGAACATAAAACAAGCAAAGAAAATGCAAGAAAATTAAGTAAAGATACTAAAACTAAGTAAAAGAAGCTGTAGATAAGGAAGACCATACCATGGTGGGTTGTTGATAAACCCCGATTTTGTGGTTTATTTTGTGCTTATTTTGGCGGATTTTATCACCTTTTCCCACATTTATTCAATGAAATAGCATGGTTTTGTAATTCTCCTTTGAATTGTACTTAAATATAAAAACATGCTTTTTTAGGCCCTAAAATTGGTGATTTTAATCCACTTTAATTCCATTCGACGCCTTGATATGTTTGTTAAGTGATTTTAGGTTCATAAGGCAAGTATTGGATGGAAGAAGTGAGGAGAAAAGCATGCAAAGAGGAGAATGCATGAAGAAACAAGAATTGGAAATGCACCACGGGACGCGCACGAGTACAAGGCTCGCACGCGTGAAAGTGGTCTCGCCAATGGACGCGCACGTGTAAATGGCGCGTCCGCGCGGGTGAATTGAACCCAAGGGTTGGAGGGGGAATGAACACACTTAGTCATAGTTTAGTTTTTATCATGTTTTAGGATAGAATTCTAGATAGAGAGGCTCTCTCTCCTCTCTCTAGATTTAGGATAGAAATTAGGGTAGAGTTAGGTTAATCACTCTCAAATTTCTCTTTTAATTCTTGTTTTGATCTTAATTCTCTTACATTTTAGTGTTCTATTGTCTTCATCTTCTTATTTTCTCTTGTTAATTTCTTGTTTTGCTCTCTTTTATGTTTATGAACAATTATTGGATCTTGATTTCTTTTAATGCAATTTAATGTTTGATGTCCTTTTAATATTGATTTGAGTTGTTGATTTACTTTTCTTGCAATTGGTAGTTGGTAGATCTACATTTCTTGCAATTTTTATTATGCTTTCCCTTTGTACCCACCAAGTGTTTGACAGAATGCTTGGAAGGATGTTAGAGTAGATTTTGAGCATTCTTGGCTTGGAAAGAGTAATTAGGCAATCTTGAGTCATGAAAACCCAACTTATGTTGGTGATCTAGAGTTGTTAGCTAATATTGTTTCCATTGACGCTAATCTTTTGCTAATTTAATTAGTGAGTTGATTAGGACTTATGGAATATTGTTTCCATTGACGCTAATCTTTTGCTAGTTTAATTAGTAAGTTGGTTAGGACTTTTGGATTGAGATTAGCTAGTCTCGTTAGACTTTCTCCCTATTTGTTGGAGTTGACGTAATGAGATAAATTCTTGTTTATATTTGTAACATGATTGATTAATCTTGTTTGACTTTCTCCCTATTTGTTGGAGTTAACTAAATAAGATGAACTAATCATGCATGACTAGGATAGAAAGCCTATGATCTCAATCCATTGCCATGAATGTCTCTCTTTATTAATTGCTCTCTTTACTTTTCTTGTCATTAATTTTCTTGCCCAATTATCAACCAAAACCCCCCTTGATCCCCATAGCCAATAATTGACCACTTCATTGCAGCTCTTCGTGAGACGACCCGGAGTCTAAATACTCCGGTTATTTCTTATTTGAGGTTTGTTCTTTGTGACAACCAAAATTTTTACATGAAAGGATTATTGATTGGTTTGTAAACTATACTTCACAACGAGACTCCATTGGATAAATTCTAAACCGTCAAGAATCCGATCATCAAAATGGCACCGTTGCCGGGGAGTTGCAATGGTGTTGTGTTATTGGTTATTGTATATATGTGAATAGTGTGACTATCTTATTTTTTTTCTTTATTTGCTAGTTTTTGTTAGTTTTATTTTGCTTTTCCACTATGAATTCTCACCTTGGCTATGAGTTTGGTTCTAATTGTGTTGTAGGAAATGTGAACTTCAATGATGACACTCATTATGGATGGAACCAACAAAGATGGGAGGAGCCTCAAGGAATTGATCACTCCTATTGGCAACAACCTCCGGATACTTATAGGTATAATTACCATCCTAATACATGTCAATTCAATGGCTATGGTGACTCATTTTGTGATAATCAAGCACCACCACCATATGCTTATGATTCTTATCCTCAACATGAACCTCAACCATACTCACAAGCCTTTCCATACCAAACATCTTCCTATGATCCATATCCATCATATGACCAATCATCCATACCACATTCTTATAACCGTTATGAGCAAGAACCTTTATAACCACCGCAACCCTATCATGATCACTCTCAAGAACCACCTCAATATACACCATCTCCATACTCTTACCAAGATGAACCACCTTCCAATTATGAAACCTTCTGATAAACGAAATTTAGCATACCGATTTAGAATTCAATGATGAATACGATCGTGAGTATAGTCTAATCAACACTTAAACTTCGCACCAAACAATCCTACAATCTATAACCGAGAGCATTAGTCTCCCGAGTCGTCCTCCCTTGGAATTGCTAAAGGGTGCATCTTATTGATTAGAAAGCCTTGTTAGGATTCTTTGAAGGTTTTAGCAAAGTAATAGGAAACAAACAATCAATCATTAAAAGACTTGGCTTAGGGTTGGCATTAGAAATTCTATCCTTATAGTTCCTTCAATGATGACAATAATTAGGCCTTGCTTCATTTAGTTAACCCCTAGGTATAGAGGAAAGTCAAAATGAGAATAATCAACTCGAGTCACAAGTCCTAGCTTCTCCTCATGGGAATCTAGCTTTAGTGCACTCCAAGTCAATTAGCAATCCCTAATTCCAAATCAACAATTGACACAACTATTCAACTTCTTCTAATGACCCAAACCCTATGCCAAGTAAGAAATTTATACTCCATAACTAGTGTTGACATTTCATCAAACATTTGATGAGCAAGAATGAAAGTCATAGTAAAAATGAGAAGAAAAATAGAATTAAAAGTATTGCAACACAAGGAACTAACAACAATTATCAAAGAACAACAATGAAAATCAAATTTTCAAGGAATTGATAAAATCCAAAACTACAAAGTTGAATTCTAGATCTATGAGAATTGAGCAATTACAAATACTACTTGAAACTGGAGAAGAAGATCTATGACATGAACAAAGTGAATTGAGAATTGCAATGGATCTCACCAAAGAGTGATTGAAAATTCAGAAATTGGATGAAGATGAACCCTAGTGAGAGCTTGGAATCTCTCTCTCCTTCTCCAAGAGTGTAACTAACTATCCCTCAAAATATCTAAAAATCTAGAAAATGAGCTAAAAAGTCCTTAACCATTGTTCCTTTGGTCTTCTTAAGCTTTTCCCGCCAAGGCATTTCCCCAAAATGGAATTCCCAACTACCTCCACGCCTAAGTCACATGGCTCTTAAAAAAAATCACATTCGAACATCGGCGCGCACGCGCAATGTACGCGCGCGCGCCACCGAAGCATCTTGTAATGTGCGCGGAGGCGTGATGTACGCGTGCGCGCCCATGAAGATCATGGCTTAGCCGTTACGCAAGCCGGCTCGTGGCTTGGCTCTTGGCTTCGACTTCTAGTTGCTCTATCCACGCGGACGCGTCAAGTGCACGCACGCGCCCATGCTGAGATTTCCAAGGCTTAATTCTCATGCTCCCTTCCCTTGCACCCGTCCTCCTTCTCTCTTCCGGTCCATCCCTGTCCTATATTCTGAAACCACTTAACACACAGGTCACGGCATCGAATGGCATCAAGAGAAGATTAGAAATATATCTATTTTTGTGCAAAATAAGCATGTTTTCATCCATGGGGCAAAATTAGGAAAGGAACACAAAATCTTGTATTTTCATATAGAAAGTGTGTGGAATCATTGATAAAACCCCTGAAATTAACCCAAGATAAACCCTCAAAATGGGGTTTATCAACCTCCCCACACTTAAATTCTAGCATGTCCTCATGCTTAGAGAAATGCAAAAGAAACACAGAAGACCGAGGGATCACAAAAGTATAAGACTCATGATGTGCAACCTACTTATATGAATGCAACTATGACTAGTGTTATTATCTACTTGGTTAGGAACAAATCAACCTTCCTATGATATATGCAAGCATATGGGATACGATGGTGGTCAATGTATAGGACTTGCCAATTTTAAGCATCAAATGCAATATATGCAACCTTGCATGAGGAATGCTCGTGAGAGCCGGGAATCAAGGAATTGAGCATCGAACCCTCACCGGAAGTGTTTGCACTCTAGTCGCTCGGTGTTTGGGGTTGATTCACTCAATTCTCCCCTAATCATGCTTTCCAAGATTTGTTTTTCTTCTAACAATCAACAATTATTCAATGCATGCACACAATTATCATGAGGTCTTTTCTTTAGCTTGTAATGGAGCTAGGGTTAAGGTAGGATGCATATTTGGTCAAGTGAGCTTGAAATTTGAATCTTTGATAGGCTTAGACTTCCCACCTAGCCTATGACATCCTATACAATTAAGTTCTAACCTAACTACCCATTCTTCACCTTTCCACATACTCATGCATTCCCTTTTCTTTTCACAACACATATGCATTGACTTTTATTTGAGAATTACTTTGGGGCATTTTGCCCCCTTTGTTGCTTTTCTTTTTTTTTCTTTCTTTATATATTTTTTTCCTTTTTCTTTTTCTTTCTCACTTTTATTTCCTTTTTTTTCATTTTTTTCTTTTTCCTTCAAACTACATACAAGAACATCAATGCATAAGGTCTATACATGAGTATGTACCCAATTCCCCAATATAAAAATACAAACCACAAATACCCTTTTATCCCAACCAATGTCCCAAAGTTTTCCTCACTCTTGAATGACACTCACACTCACTAGCCTAAGCCAATCAAAGATCCAAATAAAAGACATTCATTGTTTTCCGCTTTAAGGCTTGTAATGTGCTAAATTAAAGAACAAGTGGGTTAAGCGTAGGCTCAAAATCGGCTAACAAAGGAGAGTAAAAGGTAAGGCTATTTGGATAAGTGAGCTAATGAAATGATGGCCTCAATCATATAAATGCATGAATACACAAAATAATGGACATAAAGAATCAAACAAATCAAAGATTACAATCATAGAAAGAGAATAATGCACACAAGAATGGAAAAATAAGTGGTTATAAGATGTAACCACACCAATAGGCTCAAAAACTCGCAAGCTTGTGTTCTTAGCTCAAAAACCATGTTCCAAAATACATTCTTTCAAGCAAGTTCAACAAAAATTTTCAGATTGGTAGGTTGCCCCAAAGTATTGATTTCACAAGAAAGAGTTTCATTGTTCCAACCAAGTAAATTTATCATGCAAATGGTGTCAACTAAGACCTAATCATGCAACCTATCCTAGTTACAAAGGGGTTCGAAGAACGGAAATTTATTCGGGTGTTACCTGTGGAGATCGGTCGGCCGACCTCCCCACACTTAAAACTTAGCACGGTCCTCCGTGCTATAGGTTAGGCGCAATGGTTGGTCGAGTCCCGAGTGTCCCTCATCTCCAATATCATCCCTATCTCCGCTTGAAGTTGCGGTGGATGTGGAGATATCTGGTTCCTCCATAGGTGGGGTGACGATGCTTAGAAGTTTCTTCACATGAGCATATCGGCGTTGGTTATGCCTCTCATAACGGTCCAACTTCTTGTGAAGGTCTTCAAGGCGTTGGGTGGCTGATTTTTGTGGTGTAGATGATGTGGTAGTGTTGCGAGTTGGTGTGGGTAGTCCAATGTCCTTGGTGAATTCCGGAGGCTTGAGGCACCTCTTGGTCGGAATAACATCGCCTTCGACCGGAATTGAGGTTCTCCTATCCTTAGCCTCTCGGTTGACGCCGGCCATTGCAACTAATTCGATCACTATAGCGGGGAATGGTAGATTTCCTTTGGCATGAATGCGCCCCATGGATTGGCGAATGGCATGCGAAATGTCGACCGGTTTTTCGGTTAAGATGCACCATATCAATAAGGCAAGCTCGGCGGTAATGGATGACCCATGGGTGCTTGGGAGCACGTAGTGAGCTAGAATTTGGGCCCATACCGTGGCTTCTTGAGTGAGGTGGCGGACATCTAAACCCTTTGGTCTCTGCTTTATGGTCCCCCGAATCCAATATGCGTCGGGTAAAGCAATTACGCGGAGGATCGCGCTCCAATCGAACGCACGATCATCGCATGTAGCCAAGACTTCTTGGTAGGCATCATAACCATCCGTCAACGGCCCAATCCCAAGGACTTCTCGGATGGTTTCCACTGTGACTGACACTTGCTTTCGGCGCACAAGTATTGATGTGAGAAGGGGTGAGTGGTAGTTGGAGTAGAATTCCACCACCCATGAGAGATTGGCCTCCTTTGGTTGCCTCAAGAGGAACCTCCATTGCCTCCGGTCAATGTGTGGCATCACAATCGGAATGAGGTGAGCCGGTAGGACTAGAAGGGGCTCCGGGTGATAATTCCTTTCAATCATTCTTGAGTAAACAAGTTCGCAGTAGCGGTTAGGGAACTTATTTGAGTCCTTTGGAGGGTTGTCCTTCTCTAGAATATCAACGGGGCCTTTAGCCTTCTTCAGGAGTGGCTTGGCCGTTAGTTCTTGGCGCGCTCTATTGGAAGCTGGCTTTTTCGGGGCTTTCCCTTTGTTCTTTTTGATGACCATCCTGTGATAGCAAATAAGGGGGATAACATCAAACCCAAAGAAGCGTAATTGAATGTGATTATGCAATGACAAGTTATGCCATAGAATATAGGTATCATTATTACATGACAGCTGCAACATGTACTAAGATAACATGTGAAAAGCAAGGCAAATCATTTGCATGTGGTGCAAGGGTAGATTAAGCATGCAAGTAAGAAGCATGAGAAGCATACACCCTCAGATACCAAAAGTGGGAAGCAAGTTATGAAAAGATGAGTGGATGGATTAGAGAATGTGGGGATGCACCCAAAAGTGATTAGTTGAGAGGCAATTTAGTCAAAATGAGCTCAAAACTCAAGTATGCCTTTCGTCGAACATTTGACGTGCATCCTTTTTGTAGTATGTGATTAGAAGAGGGTGAAAGCAATGTAACATTCCACAATCCATTATTAATGACTACAGTGCACAGTGGTTGCGAGAAAATCAAGCAACACATCTCATCTACCAATGCAAGAGAAGTTGGGATCCAAATGCCTATGAAGAGTTAATTTGAAAAAAATACAAAAACACCCCAAAGAAGTAACTAAAAAGGGGGAGGAGAAAAGGAAAGATGCTACCTAAAAGAAAATGAAACTAAATGATTAAGAATCAAAAAGAGATAGGTGGAGTAAGAGGGTAGCTTAGTATAGTACCTTGAGAGATGGAAGAGGATATGGGAGAAGAAGTTGTAGAGTGGAGTGATGGAGAGTGGAGGGGTAATGTAGGGCCACCAGAGGTAGGTGGTAGGAGGTGGTTGACTGGAAGAAGAAATGGTAGTGGGTGGATGGGTAGTAGAGAGAGTGAGATGAAGAGGGAAAGGAGAAGAAGAATGAAAGGGGCAAGTATGCTCCCTATTAAGTTGGCGTCGATCACCCGCGCGTGCGCGCACGGTGCGCGCTCACGCAAGGGAGCGAGGTGGAGTGGGGGCGCGCGCGCGTACGTTGCGCGCACGCGCCCATGCGCTTGGGCTGGTAGCACAGGGGTGGCTTAGAGGTGGCACAACTCTCTGGACGAGGTACCAGAAGTTGGCTGCAGAGCTGTTGGCGCGCGCGCACGGTGCGCGCCCGCGTCAACATGGTTATACCCCAGGCATGAGATGAGATGGGCCTAGGGTGGGCCTAACTCTCTGGAATATTTACCAGGAGTGCAAAAGGGTGATCGACGCGGACGCGCACGGTACGCTTGCGCGTCGATCTGCAGATTTTGCCCAAGCGCGCGTACGCGCCATGTGCCCGCACGCGTAAGTGGCCTATGCCTCAGGCATGGTGCAGGCATGGTGTGGGCGTAACTCTCGGAAAAATGTATGGAGGGGTGTTTTTCGCAACCCACGCGTCCGCGCACGGTGCGCGTCCGCGTGGGTGGTCGTCAAATGCCTCAAGGGCGCGCACGCGCCAGGTGCGCGCACGCGCAGAAGGGTGCCTTTTCAAAAGTTTGCATGTTTTTGCACCACTTATAGCATTCCAACCCTCCAAACAGCCACTTAAGCACTATAGAAGGGCGTTTTACTTGATAAACTACCAATGAACTCAACAAATGAAGCAGAATTAGAATTGAAATCTAGCTAACAAACATGAAGTCAAGTGTTAAGCAAGTATCAATTAAAGAATGATGCAATGGCTATGTACAAAGGAAGATCTTACCATGGTGGGGTGTCTCCCACCTAGCACTTTTGTTTACCGTCCTTAAGTTGGACTTTCACTAGCTCAAAGTTCTTGTTCAAGAGGTGCATCCCTCAAGAGGAATATTTCAAATTCCTTGGAGTTCTTTCTTTGCTCACCATGATACAATTTGAGACGGTGCCCATTTACCTTGAAAATGTCCGGACTTGATGGGTGGCGCAAGTGGTAGACCCCATAAGGTTCTACTTTCTCCACTTGGTAGGGTCCATCCCACCTTGATCTAAGCTTTCCGGGTAGTAATCTCAACCTTGAGTTGTAAAGAAGGACTAGTTCACCGGGTCGGAATTCCCTTCTCCTAATGTTCTTGTCATGGATGGCTTTCATCTTTTCCTTGTAAAGTCTAGAGTTGTCATAAGCTTCCAATCTTAAGCATTCCAATTCCGCTAATTGAAGCTTTCTCTCTACTCCGGCTCCACCCAAGCTCATATTACATTCCTTTATGGCCCAATAAGCTTTGTGTTCGATTTCTACCGGTAAGTGGCATGCTTTACCATATACAAGCCTAAAGGGGCTCATGCCAATGGGTGTCTTGTAAGCCGTTCGATAAGCCCAAAGTGCATCGGAGAGTTTAGTGCTCCAATCCTTCCGATTCGGCTTCACAATCCTTTCCAACACATGTTTGATTTCCCGGTTAGAAACTTCGGCTTGGCCATTTGTCTGAGGGTGGTAAGCCGTGGCGACTTTGTGTATGATGCCATACTTTCTCATGAGGCCGTCCATTTTTTTGTTGCAAAAGTGGGATCCTTGGTCACTTATGATTGCTCTTGGGGAGCCAAAGCGACAAATGATATTGTTCCTCACAAAAGAATAAACAACATGAGCGTCATCCGTTCGGGTGGGGATTGCCTCCACCCATTTTGACACATAATCGACGGCTAACAAGATGTAGAGAAAGCCATTGGAATTTCGAAATGGTCCCATGAAGTCGATTCCCCATACATCAAAGATTTCATAAAAAAGCATATTTTGTTGGGGGATTTCGTCCTTCTTAGAAATATTTCCAAACCGAATGCATTGGGGACAAGATTTGCAATGGAGAGAAGAATCTTTGAGAAGGGTTGGCCACCAAAATCCGCAATCAAGGACCTTTCTTGCCATTCTTTGGGGGCCGTAGTGGCCACCTCCTTCGGAAGCATGGCAAGCGTCCAAGATTGCTTGGAATTCGGTTTGAGGTATGCACCGTCGCACTATTTGGTCCGCTCCACACCTCCACAAATAGGGATCGTCCCAAACATAGTATTTAGATTCGCTTTTCAGCTTATCCTTTTGGTGTTTGTTGAGATTGGGAGGGAAAGTGCGTGAAACCAAGTAGTTTGCTATTGGGGCATACCAAGGAACTACTTCCGAGATTGCGTGCAAAGCATCTAAAGGAAAGGAGTCATTGATAGGAGTGGTGTCGCCTTTTGTGTGTTCGAGGTGACTTAGATGGTCCGCCACTAGGTTTTGGGAACCACTCCTATCCTTGATCTCCAAGTCAAATTCTTGTAACAAAAGCACCCAACGAATTAATCTTGGTTTTGATTCCTTTTTGGCCAACAAATACTTTAGTGCCGCGTGATCCGAGTACACTACAACCTTGGAACCAAGAAGATAGGCTCGAAAGTTGTCCAAAGCAAAAACGATAGCTAGGAGTTCCTTTTCGGTAGCAGTGTAGTTGGATTGGGCTCCGTCTAGTGTTTTGGAGGCATAAGCTATGACATAGGGAATCGTACCCTCGCGTTGTGCTAACGCGGCTCCTATCGCATAATTCGAAGCATCACACATGATTTCAAATGGTTGAGTCCAATTCGGTCCTCGCACAATAGGAGCTTGTGTTAATGCTACTTTAAGTTTGTCATATGCTTCCATACATTCCTTGCTCAGCTCAAATTCAGTGTCCTTTTGTAGTAGTCAAGAGAGAGGTAAGGCCACCTTGCTAAAGTCTTTGATGAATCTCCGGTAGAATCCTGCATGTCCAAGAAAAGAGCGGACTTCCCTCTCGGAGGAGGGGTAAGGTAAACTAGATATGACATTTATTTTTGCCGGATCTACCGAGATGCCTTCTTTTGAGACTATGTGTCCCAAAACAATGCCTTGTTTGACCATGAAATGACATTTTTCAAAATTTAAGACAAGGTTTGTTTTGCTGCATCTCTGATGAGCGGATAATTTATACGCTTTTTGGCATTGTTTTTAGGTAGTTTTTAGTAAGTTCAAGCTACTTTTAGGGATGTTTTCATTAGTTTTTATGTTAAATTCACATTTCTGGACTTTACTATGAGTTTGTGTGTTTTTCTGTGATTTCAGGTAATTTCTGGCTGAAATTGAGGGACTTGAGCAAAACTCTGAAAAAGGCTGACAAAAGGACTGCTAATGCTGTTGGAATCTGACCTCCCTGCACTCGAAATGGATTTTCTGGAGCTACAGAACTCCAATTGGCGCGCTCTCAACGGCGTTGGAAAGTAGACATCCAGGGCTTTCCAGCAATATATACTAGTCCATACTTTATTCGGAAATTGACGACGTAACTTGGCGTTGAACGCCAAGTACATGCTGCTGTCTGGAGTTAAACGCCAGAAAAACGTCATGATCCGGAGTTGAACGCCCAAAACACGTCATAACTCGGAGTTCAACTCCAAGAGAAGCCTCAGCTCGTGAATAGATCAAGCTCAGCCCAAGCATACACCCAGTGGGCCCCGGAAGTGGATTTATGCATCAATTACTTACTCATGTAAACCCTAGGAGCTAGTTTATTATAAATAGGATGATTTACTAATGTATTAGACATCTTTGGTCTCAGTTTTGTTTTATTCTTCATCCTAAGAGGCTATTGATCACGTTTTAGGGGGCTGGCCATTCGGCCATGCCTGAACCTTTTACTTATGTATTTTCAACGGTGGAGTTTCTGCACACCATAGATTAAGGGTGTGGAGCTCTGCTGTACCTCAAGTTTCAATACAATTATTATTACTTTCTATTCAATTCTCTTTTATTCTTATTCCAAGATATACGTTACACAACACTTTGATGAATGTGATGATCCGTGACACTCATCATCATTCTCACCTATGAACGCGCGTGATTGACAACCACTTCCGTTCTACCTTAGGCCGGGCGCATATCTCTTAGATTCCCCAACAGAATCTTCGTGGTATAAGTTAGATAGATGGCGGCATTCATGAGGATCCGGAAAGTCTAAACCTTGTCTATGGTATTCCGAGTAGGATTCTGGGATTGAATGACTGTGACGAGCTTCAAACTCCTGAAGGCTGGGCGTGATGACAAACGCAAAAGAATCAAGGGATTCTATTCCAACCTGATTGAGAACCGACAGATGATTAGCCGTGCTGTGACAGAGCATAGGACCATTTTCACTGAGAGGATGGGATGTAGCCATTGACAACGGTGATGCCCTAGATACAGCTTGCCATGGAAAGAAGTAAGAAGGATTGGATGAATGCAATAAGAAAGTAAAGATCCAAGAGGAGTACAGCATCTCCATATGCCTATCTGAAATTCCCACTATTGATTTACATAAGTATTTCTATCCCTTTTTATTTTATTTATCTTTATTTATCCCATCTAATCACATTTGACTTTATGATTCCACTTAACTGGGATTTACAAGATGACCATAGCTTGCTTCATACCAACAATCTCTGTGGGATCGACCCTTACTCACGTAAGGTATTACTTGGACGACCCAGTGCACTTGCTGGTTAGTTGAACGGAGTTGTGAAAACAACCGATGCCATAATAATGATTTCATACAATTACAAAAGAACATGGATCACAATTTCGTCCACCATGTTTTTGGCGCCGTTGCCGGGGATTGTTCGAGTATGGACAACTGACGGTTCATCTTGTTGCTCAGATTAGGTAATTTTCTTTTCAAAAATCTTTTTCAAAATTTTTCTTTTCTTTTTCGTTTTTACAAACTTTATTTTCAAAAAAATAATAAAAATACAAAAAAAAATTTCATAAAATCATAAAAATCAAAAATATTTTGTGTTTCTTGTTTGAGTCTTGAGTCAATTTTTAAGTTTGGTGTCAATTGCATGCTTTAAAAAATTTTTCTTGCATTTTTCGAAAATTCCATGCATTCATAGTGTTCTTCATGATCTTCAAGTTGTTCTTAATAAGTCCTCTTGTTTGATCTTGATGTCTTCTTGTTTTGTTTTGTTTGTTGTTTTTCATGTGCATTTTTCAATTGTTAGAGTCCATGCATTAAAGATTTCTAAGTTTGGTGTCTTGTATATTTTCTTTGCATCAAAAATTTTTCAAAATTATGTTCTTGATGTTCATCATGATCTTCAAAGTGTTCTTGGTGTTCATCTTGACATTCATAGCATTCTTGCATGCATTCTTTGTTTTGATCTAAAAATTTCATGCATTGAGTATTTTTGTTGTTTTTCTCTCTCATAAATAAAAATTCAAAAATCAAAAAAATATCTTTTCCATATTTCCCTCCAAATTTTCGAAATTTTGGGTTGACTTGGTCAAAAATTTTTAAAATTAGTTGTTTCTTACAAGTCAAGTCAAAATTTCAAATTTTAAAAATCTTATCTTTTTAAAATCTCTTTCAAAAATCATATCTTTTCCATTTTTTTTCTTATTTTCGAAATTTTTAAAAATTACTTTTTCAAAAATCTTTTTCTTATCTTTTATATCAAATTTTCGAAAATATGCTAACAATTAATGTGATTGATTCAAAAATTTGAAGTTTGTTACTTTCTTGCTAAGAAAGGTTCAATCTTTAAGTTCTAGAATCTTATCTTGTAGTTTCTTGTTAGTGAAGTAAATAATTTCAAATTTTTAAATTAAATCTTTTTGTATCTCTTATCTTATCTTTTGCAAAAAAAATAAAAAAAATTTTATCTTTTTCAAAATTTGATTTTAAAATATCTTATCTAACTTCTTATCCTCTTATCTTTTCAAATTTGATTTTCAAATCTTTATCAACTAACTAACTTCTTGTTTGTTTCTTATCTTTTTCAAAACCACCTAACTACTTTTCCCTCTCTAATTTTCGAAAATATCTCTTCCCTTTTTTCAAAAATTCTTTTTAATTAACTAATTGTTTCATGTTTAATTTTAATTACATTTTATCTCTAATTTTCGAAAATTACTAACCTCTTTTTCAAAAAATTAATTTCGAAAATTCCCTTCTCTTTTCTTCTTCTATTTAATTATTTAATTACTAACACTTCTCTTCTCTTCATCCAAAAATCCGAAACTCCTTCTTCATTCTTCTACCCCTTTCTTCTTCTACTAACATAAAGGAATCTCTATACTGTGACATAGAGGATTCCTCTTTCTTTTCTTGTTTTCTTCTCTTTCATAAGAGCAGGATCAAGGATAAAGGCACTCTTGTTGAAATTGATCCAGAACCTGAAAGGACTCTGAAGAGAAAATTAAGAGAAGCTAAATTACAACAATCCAGAAACAACCTTTCAGAAATTTTCGAACAAGAGAAGGAGATGGCAGCCGAAAATAATAATAATGCAAGGAGAATGCTTGGTGACTTCACAAAGCCAACGTCCAAGTTTGATGGAAGAAGCATCTCCATTCCTGCCATTGGAGCCAACAACTTTGAGCTGAAACCTCAGCTAGTTGCTTTAATGCAACAAAACTGCAAGTTTTATGGACTTCCATCTGAAGACCCCTATCAGTTCTTAACTGAGTTCTTGCAGATCTGTGAGACTGTGAAGACAAATGGAGTTGATCCTGAAGTCTACAGACTCATGCTTTTCCCTTTTGCTGTAAGAGACAGAGCTAGAATATGGTTGGATTCACAACCTAAGGATAGCCTGGACTCATGGGATAAGCTGGTCACTGCTTTCTTGGATAAATTCTTTCCTCCTCAAAAGCTGAGCAAGCTGAGAGTGGATGTTCAAACCTTCAAACAAAAAGATGGTGAATCCCTCTATGAAGCTTGGGAAAGATACAAGCAGCTGACCAAAAGATGTCCATCTGACATGTTTTCAGAATGGACCATATTAGATATATTCTATTATGGTCTCTCTGAATTTTCGAAAATATCATTGGACCATTCTGCAGGTGGATTCATTCACCTGAAGAAAACACCTGAAGAGGCTCAAGAACTCATTGACATGGTTGCAAACAACCAATTCATGTACACTTCTGAGAGGAATTCTGTGAACAATAGGATACCTCAAAAGAAAGGAGTTCTTGAAATTGATACTCTGAATGCCATATTGGCTCAGAACAAAGTGTTGACTCAACAGGTCAACATGATCTCTCAAAATCTGAATGGATGGCAACATGCATCCAACAGTACTAGAGAGGCAGCTTCTGAAGAAGCTTATGATCCTGAGAACCCTGCCATGGCAGAGGTTAATTACATGGGTGAACCTTATGGAAATACCTATAACTCATCATGGAGAAATCATCCAAATTTCTCATGGAAGGATCAACAAAAACCTCAACAAGGTTTTAACAATGGTGGACGCAATAGGCTGGGCAATAGCAAGCCATATCCATCATTTTCTCAGCAACAGACAGAGAATTCTGAACAAAACACCTCTAATTTAGCCAATGTAGTCTCTGATCTGTCAAAGGCCACCTTCAGTTTCATGAGTGAAACAAGATCCTCCATTAGAAATCTGGAGGCACAAGTAGGCCAGCTGAGTAAGAAAGTTATTGAAACTCCTCCCAGTATTCTCCCAAGCAATACAGAAGATAATCCAAAAGGAGAGTGCAAGGCCATTGACATAGTCAATATGGCCGAATGCACAAGGGAGGAGGAGGACGAAAATCCTAGTGAGAAAAACCTCCTGGGACGTCCCTCAAGCAAGAAGGAGTTTCCTATTAAGGATCCAAAGGAATCTGAGGCTCATACAGAGACCATAGAGATTCCATTGAATCTCCGTCTGCCATTCATGAGCTCTGAAGACTATTCATCCTCTGAAGAGGATGAAGATGTAACTGGAGAGCAAGTTGCTCAATATTTAGGAGCTATCATGAAGTTGAATGCCAAGTTATTTGGTAATGAGACTTGGGAAAGTGAACCTCCCTTGCTCATTAATGAACTGGATACTTGGATTCAGAAAATTCTACCTCAAAAGAAACAAGATCCTGGCAAGTTCTTAATACCTTGTACCATAGGCACCATGATCTTTGAAAAAGCTCTGTGTGATCTGGGGTCAGGGATAAATCTAATGCCACTCTCTGTAATGGAGAAGCTGGGGATCATTGAGGTACAACCTGCCTTGTTCTCATTACAACTGGCAGACAAGTCATTGAGACAAGCCTATGGAATAGTAGAGGACGTGCTAGTAAAGGTTGAAGGCCTTTACATCCCTGCTGATTTCATAATCTTAGACACTAGGAAGGAAGAGGATGATTGCATCATCCTTGGAAGACCTTTCCTAGCCACAGCAGGAGCTGTGATAGATGTCAACAGAGGTGAGTTAGTCCTTCAACTGAATGGGGACTACCTTGTGTTTAAGGCACATGGCCATCCCTCTGTGACAAAAGAGAGTAAGCATGAAGAGCTTCTCTCAGTTCAGAGTCAAGAAGAACCCACACAGTCAAACTCTAAGTTTGGTGTTGTGAGGCCACAACCAAACTCTAAGTTTGGTGTTAAGATCCCATATCCAAACTCTAAGTTTGGTGTGGACAACTATACAACATTGACCTGATCACCTTATGGCTCCATGAGAGCCACTGTCAAGCTATTGACATTAAAGAAGCGCTTATTGGGAGGCAACCCAATTTTATTTATCTAATTTCTATTTTATACTATTTTATTGTTATTTTATGTTTTATTAGGTACATGATCATGAGGAGTCACGAAAAAATCATAAAAATTAAAAACAGAATCAAAAACAGCAGAAGAAAAAATTTTCACCCTGGAGGACGCACGGGCTGGCGTTCAACGCCAGTAAGATGCATCTGGCTGGCGTTCAACGCCAGAACAGAGCACCATTCTGGCGCTGAATGCCAGAAACAAGCAACATTCTGGTGCTGAACGCCAGGAATGTGCCCAGAGAGGAAAAACTGGCGCTGAACGCCAGCAACAAGCATGAAACTGGCGTTCAACGCCAGAAACATGCTTTACATGGGCGTTGAACGCCCAGAATGTGCACCAATGGGCGTTTAAACGCCAGAATGATGCACGAAGGCATTTTACATGCCTATTTGGTGCAGGGATGGAATTCCTTGACACCTCAGGATCTGTGGACCCCACAGGATCACCTCAGGATCTGTGGACCCCACAAGATCCCCACCTAACATATTCCCACCTTAACTTTTAATCCTAATCACACTCTCCTAATCCAAAATCACTCTTCCCCATGTCACACTTCCCAACACCTTTCACCAATCACCTCAATTCCTCTTCCCAATTACCCCATTCACCACTCACATCCACCCACTCTTCCCCATAATCCCCACCTACTTCCAAAAATTCAAACCAATTTCCCTCCCATTCCCACCCAAATGGCCGAACATACCTCCCCCCCTTTCCCTATAAATACCCTTCCATTCTACTTCATTTTCACACAACACAAACCCCTTCTTCTTCACCTAAGCCGAACCATCACTCCCCCTTCTCTACCATATTTTCTTCTTCTTCTTCTTCTCTTCTTTCTTCTCTTGCTCGAGGGCGAGCAATATTTTAAGTTTGGTGTGGTAAAAGCATAAGCTTTTTGTTTTTCCATTACCATCAATGGCACCTAAGGCCAGAGTATCCTCTAGAAAAGGAAAAGGGAAGACAAAAGCTTCCACCTCCGAGTCATGGGAGATGGAAAGATTCATCTCCAAGAGCCATCAAGACCACTTCTATGATATTGTGGCAAAGAAGAAGGTGATCCCTGAGGTCCCTTTCAAGCTCAAGAAAAATGAGTATCCGGAGATCCGACATGATGTCCGAAGAAGAGGTTGGGAAGTCTTAACCAACCCCATGCAACAAGTCGGAATCTTAATGGTTCAAGAGTTCTATGCCAATGCATAGATCACTAGGAACCATGATCAAGGTATGAACCCAAGTCCAAAGAATTATCTCACAATGGTTCGGGGGAAATACTTGGATTTCAGTCCGGAAAATGTTAGGTTGGCATTCCACTTGCCCATGATGCAAGGTGATGAACGCCCCTACACTAGAAGGGTCAACTTTGATCAAAGGTTGGACCAGGTCCTTATGGACATTTGTGTGGAAGGAGCTCAATGGAAGAGAGACTCCAAAGGCAAGCCAGTCCAACTAAGAAGACTGGACCTCAAGCCTATAGCTAGAGGATGGTTGGAGTTCATTCAACGCTCCATCATTCCTACTAGCAACCGATCTGAAGTTACTGTGGATCGGGCCATCATGATTCATGGCATCATGATTGGAGAGGAAGTAGAAGTTCATGAGGTCATCTCCAATGAAATCTACAAAATAGCCGACAAGCCCTCACCTATGGCACGGCTAGCTTTTCCTCACCTTATTTGCCATCTATGTTACTCAGCTGGAGTTATCATAGAAGGAGACATCTCCATTGAAGAGGATAAGCCCATCACCAAGAAGAGGATGGAGCAAGCAAGAGAAGCCCCTCACGGTTCTCAAGAGGTGCATGAGGAAGCTCATCATCAAGAAATCCCTGAGATGCCTCAAGGGATGCACTTTCCTCCAAACAACTATTGGGAGCAACTCAACACTTCCTTAGAAGGTTTGAGCCACAATGTGGAACAATTAAGGGTGGAACACCATGAGCACTCCATCATTCTCCAGGAAATAAGAGAAGATCAAAGAGCAATGAGGGAGGAGCAACAAAGGCAAGGAAGGGACATAGAAGAGCTAAAGAACATCATTGGTCCTTCAAGAAGAAGACGCCACTAGAGGTGGATTCATTCCTTGTTCTTTATTTCTTTCTGTTTTTCGGTTTTTAATGTTGTGTTTATCTATGTTTTGTGTCTTTATTTCATGATCATTAGTGTGTAACCATGCCTTAAAGCTATGAATAAAATCCATTAATCCTTCACTTCTCTTAAATGAAAAATGTTTTAATTTAAAAGAACAAGAAGTACATAAATTTCGAAAATAGCTCTTGAATTTAGTTTAATTATATTGATGTGGTGACAATACTTTTTGTTTTCTGAATGAATGCTTGAACAGTGCATATTTTTGATCTTGTTGTTTATGAATGTTAAAACTGTTGGCTCTTGAAAGAATGATGAACAAAGAGAAATGTTATTGATGATCTGAAAAATCATGAAATTGATTCTTGAAGCAAGAAAAAGCAGTGAATGGCGAAAAAAAAAAGAAGGAGCAATAGAAAAAGCCAAGAGCCCTTAAAACCAAAAGGCAAGGGTAAAAAGGATCCAAGGCTTTGAGCATCAATGGATAGGAGGGCCCAAGGAAATAAAATCCAGGCCTAAGCGGCTAAACCAAGCTGTCCCTAACCATGTGCTTGTGTCATGAAGGTCCAAGTGAAAAGCTTGAGACTGAGTGGTTAAAGTCGTGATCCAAAGCAAAAAGAGTGTGCTTAAGAGCTCTGGACACCTCTAACTGGGGACTCTAGCAAAGCTGAGTCACAATCTGAAAAGGTTCACCCAGTTATGTGTCTGTGGCATTTATGTATTCGGTGGTAATACTGGAAAACAAAGTGCTTAGGGCCACAGCCAAGACTCATAAGTAGCTGTGTTCAAGAATCAACATACTTAACTAGGAGAATCAATAACACCATCCGAAATTCTAAGTTCCTAGAGAAGCCAATCATTCTAAACTTCAAAGGAAAAAGTGAGATGCCAAAACTGTTCAGAAGCAAAAAGCTACAAGTCCCGCTCATCTAATTATAATTAATATTCATTGATATTCTGGAATTTATAGTATATTCTCTTCTTTTTATCCTATTTGATTTTCAGTTGCTTGGGTACAAGCAACAATTTAAGTTTGGTGTTGTGATGAGCGGATAATTTATACGCTTTTTGGCATTGTTTTTAGGTAGTTTTTAGTAAGTTCAAGCTACTTTTAGGGATGTTTTCATTAGTTTTTATGTTAAATTCACATTTCTAGACTTTACTATGAGTTTTTGTGTTTTTCTGTGATTTCAGGTAATTTCTGGCTGAAATTGAGGGACTTGAGTAAAACTCTGAAAAAGGATGACAAAAGGACTGCTAATGCTGTTGGAATCTGACCTCCCTGCACTCGAAATGGATTTTCTGGAGCTACAGAACTCCAATTGGCGCGCTCTCAACGGCGTTGGAAAGTAGACATCCAGGGATTTCCAGCAATATATAATAGTCCATACTTTATTTGGAAATTGATGACGTAACTTGGCGTTGAACGCCAAGTACATGCTGCTGTCTGGAGTTAAACGCCAGAAAAACGTCATGATCCGGAGTTGAACGCCCAAAACACGTCATAACTTGGAGTTCAACTCCAAGAGAAGCCTCAGCTCGTGGATAGATCAAGCTCAGCCCAAGCATACACCATGTGGGCCCCGGAAGTGGATTTATGCATCAATTACTTACTCATGTAAACCCTAGGAGCTAGTTTATTATAAATAGGATGATTTACTAATGTATTAGACATCTTTGGTCTCAGTTTTGTTTTATTCTTCATCCTAAGAGGCTATTGATCACGTTTTAGGGGGCTGGCCATTCGGCCATGCCTGAACCTTTTACTTATGTATTTTCAACGGTGGAGTTTCTGCACACCATAGATTAAGGGTGTGGAGCTCTGCTGTACCTCAAGTTTCAATACAATTATTATTACTTTCTATTCAATTCTCTTTTATTCTTATTCCAAGATATATGTTACACAACACTTTGATGAATGTGATGATCCGTGACACTCATCATCATTCTCACCTATGAACGCGCGTGATTGACAACCACTTCCGTTCTACCTTAGGCCGGGCGCATATCTCTTAGATTCCCCAACAGAATCTTCGTGGTATAAGTTAGATAGATGGCGGCATTCATGAGGATCCGGAAAGTCTAAACCTTGTCTATGGTATTTGATGAGCGGATAATTTGTACGCTTTTTGGCATTGTTTTTAGTATGTTTCTAGTAGGATTTAGTTAGTTTTTAATATATTTTTATTAGTTTTTAGTTAAAATTCACTTTTCTGGACTTTACTATGAGTTTGTGTGTTTTTCTGTGATTTCAGGTATTTTCTGGCTGAAATTGAGGGACCTGAGCAAAAATCTGATTCAGAGACTGAAAAGGACTGCAGATGCTGTTGGATTCTGACCTCCCTGCACTCGAAGTGGATTTTCTGGAGCTACAGAAGCCTAATTGGCGCGCTCTCAACGGCGTTGGAAAGTAGACATCTTGGGCTTTCCAGCAATATATGATAGTCCATACTTTGCCCAAGATTTGATGGCCCAAACCGGCGTTCAAAGTCACCTTCAGAATTCCCAGCGTTAAACGCCGGAACTGGCACCAAAATGGGAGTTAAACGCCCAAACTGGCACAAAAGCTGACGTTTAACTCCAAGAAGAGTCTCTACACGAAAAATGCTTCATTGCTCAGCCCAAGCACACACCAAGTGGGCCCGGAAGTGGATTTTTATGTCTTTTACTCATCTTTGTAATCCTTAGGCTACTAGTTCCCTATAAGTAGGACCTTTTATTATTGTATTTTCATCTTGGTTCTTCTGGTTCCCTCTCTGGGGCCGAAACCAATGATCACTTTTGTTCTTATGTATTTTCAATGGTGGAGTTTCTACACACCATAGATTAAGGTGTGGAGCTCTGCTGTACCTCGAGTATTAATGCAATTACTATTGTTCTTCTATTCAATTCTGCTTGTTCTTGTTCCAAGATATCACTTGTTCTTCAACTTGATGAATGTGATGATCCGTGACACTCATCATCATTCTCACCTATGAACGTGTGACTGACAACCACCTCCGTTCTACCTTAGATTGGGTGAATATCTCTTGGATTCCTGATACACGATGCATGGTTGATCGCCTGACAACCGAGCGCTCGCCTGACAAACGAGCCAGCCATTCCGTGAGATCAGAGTCTTCGTGGTATAGGCAAGAACTGATGGTGGCATTCAAGAGAATCCGGAAGGTCTAACCTTGTCTGTGGTATTCTGAGTAGGATTCAATGATTGAATGACTGTGACGTGCTTCAAACTCCTGAGGGCGGGGCGTTAGTGACAGACGCAAAAGAATCAATGGATTCTATTCCGGCCTGATCGAGAACCGACAGATGGATAGCCGTGCCGTGACAGGGTGCGTTGAACATTTCCACTGAGAGGATGGGAGGTAGCCACTGACAACGGTGAAACCCTTGCATAAGCTTGCCATGGAAAGGAGTAAGAAGGATTGGATGAAGACAGTAGGAAAGCAGAGAGACGGAAGGGAAAGCGTCTTTATACGCTTATCTGAAGCTCTCATCAATGATATACATAAGTATCTCTATCTTTATCTTTATGTTTTATTCATATATCACATACCCATTTGAGTCTGCCTGACTAAGATTTACAAGGTGACCATAGCTTGCTTCATACCGACAATCTCCGTGGGATCGACCCTTACTCGCGTAAGGTTTATTACTTGGACGACCCAGTGCACTTGCTGGTTAGTTGTGCGAAGTTGTAGTGATCACGATTTCGCACACCAAGTTTTTGGCGCCGTTGCCGGGGATTGTTTTGTGTATGGACAACTGACGGTTCATCTTGTTGCTTAGATTAGGTATTTTTCTTCAGAGTTCTTAAGAATGAATTCTAGAGTTTCTTGATGATCTGTTGAAATCTGGCTGGCTGAGAAGCCATGTCTAATCTTAATGGACCGAGGTTTCAACTAATCATCACAAGAGCTTATTGATCTCTATCAATCTTGCTATTGGAGCAATGATCTGCTAAGGCTTGGCTGGCCATTGGCCATGTCTAGTGTTTTGGACCGAAGCTTTCTTTGAAAGCTTGGCTGGCTGTGAAGCCATGTCTAATTCCTGGACCGGAGTCTTAGACTAGCATTTCAATGATTCCTGGAATCCAAATTGAGAATTCTGAAACCTTTATTTTCTATTTTCATATAATTTTCAAAAAATCCAAAAAAAAATTTTACAAAATCATAAAAATCCAAAAATATTGCATGTTTCTGTTCTTATTGCATTCATGCATGTGTCTTCATTGATCTTCAAGTTGTTCTTGATGATTTCATTGCTCTGATCTTTGAATTCTATTGACTTGAGTGTTTTGTGTTTCTCATATGCATTCTCATGTTGTTAGTGTCAGTAGTATACAAACTGCTAAGTTTGGTGTCTTGCATGCATTGTTATTTGATTTTAGTTGCATTCTGATTATTCCTCATTATTAAAAATCCAAAAATATTTTTAAATTTGTGTCTTTTCAAGTCAATAATACAGAGAATTGAAGATTCAGAACATACTGCAGAGGAATTATACAGAAAAAGCTGGGCGTTCAAAACGCCCAGTGAAGAAGGACAGACTGGCGTTTAAACGCCAGCCAGGGTGCCTGGTTGGGCGTTTAACGCCCAAAAGGGTAGAGTTTTGGGCGTTAAACGCCAGAATGTGCACCATTCTGGGCGTTTAACGCCAGGATGGCACAAGAGGGAAGATTTTGTTTTTCAAATCAATTTTTTTAGTTTTCAAAATCTTTTCAAAATCAAATCTTTTTTTATCATATCTTTTCAATCAAATGTTTTCAAAATCAATTTCTTTCCTTTTTTCAAAGATACTTGCTAACAATTAATGATTTGATTGAACAATTCAAGTATGTTGCCTTTTCTGTTGAGAAAGGTTTAATATTTGAATCATATCTTTTCTTGTTAGGCAAGTCATTAATTTTTAAAATCAAATCTTTTTAAAATGTTTTTCAAATCATATCTTCTCAATCACATCTTTTTAAAAGCATAACTTTTCAATCATATCTTTTTAATCACATCTTTTTCAAAATAGTTTTCAATCATATCTTTTTAATTTCTAATTTCAAAATCTTTTTCAAAAATCACTTGATCTCTTTCCCACTCTTGGTTTTCGAAAATTAATTAGTGTTTTTCAAAATGTTTTTAAAATCTTTTACTTAATTTTCGAAAATTACTTCCCTTCTTCTCACATCCTTCTATTTATGGACTAACACTATTCCTTAATGCAAAATTCGAACTCCATCTTCTTTGATAAGTTCGAATTTTCTACTTCTGCCTTCTATTTTTCTTTTCCTCTGACACCTCAAGGAATCTCTATACTGTGACATAGAGGATTCCATATTTTCTTGTTCTCTTCTCTTTCATATGAGCAGGAACAAAGACAAAAGCATTCTTGTTGAAGCTGACCCTGAACCTGAAAGGACCTTGAAGCGAAAGCTAAGAGAAGCTAAGGCACAACTCTCTGTAGAGGACCTAACAGAAATCTTCAAAGAAGAAGAACCCATGGCAGCCGAAAACAACAACAATGCCAACAATGCAAGGAAGGTGCTGGGTGACTTTACTGCACCTACTCCCGACTTCTATGGGAGAAGCATCTCTATCCCTGCCATTGGAGCAAACAACTTTGAGCTTAAGCCTCAATTAGTTTCTCTAATGCAACAGAATTGCAAGTTCCATGGACTTCCATTGGAAGATCCTCATCAGTTCTTAGCTGAATTCTTGCAAATCTGTGACACTGTCAAGACTAATGGGGTTGACCCTGAGGTCTACAGACTTATGCTATTCCCTTTTGCTGTAAGAGACAGAGCTAGAACATGGTTGGACTCACAACCTAAAGAAAGCCTGGACTCATGGGAAAAGCTAGTCAATGCCTTCTTGGCAAAGTTCTTTCCACCTCAAAAATTGAGTAAGCTTAGAGTGGAAGTCCAAACCTTCAGACAGAAGGATGGAGAATCCCTCTATGAAGTTTGGGAAAGATACAAACAATTAATCAGAAAATGTCCTTCTGACATGCTTTCTGAATGGAGCATCATAGGTATTTTCTATGATGGTCTGTCTGAACTGTCCAAGATGTCTTTGGATAGCTCTGCTGGAGGATCTCTTCATTTGAAGAAGACGCCTACAGAAGCTCAAGAGCTAATTGAAATGGTTGCAAATAACCAATTCATGTATACTTCTGAAAGGAATCCTGTGAACAATGGGACTAATCAGAAGAAAGGAGTTCTTGAGATTGACACTCTGAATGCCATATTGGCTCAGAATAAAATATTGACTCAACAAGTCAATTTGATTTCTCAAAGTCTGTCTGGAATGCAAAATGCACCAAGCAGTACTAAGGATGCTTCATCTGAAGAAGAAGCTTATGATCCTGAGAACCCTTCAATGGAAGAGGTGAATTACCTAGGAGAACCCTATGGAAACACCTATAATTCTTCATGGAGAAATCACCCAAATTTCTCTTGGAAGGATCAACAGAGACCTCAACAAGGTTTCAACAACAATAATGGTGGAAGAAACAAGTTTAGCAATGGCAAGCCTTTTCCATCATCTTCTCAGCAACAGACAGAGAATGCTAAACAGAACCCCTCTGACTTAGCAACCATGGTCTTTGATCTAATCAAAACCACTCAAAGTTTCATGACTGAAACAAAGTCCTCCATTAGGAACTTGGAGGCACAAGTGGGGCAGCTGAGCAAGAAAATTACTGAACTCCCTCCTAGTACTCTTCCAAGCAATACAGAAGAAAATCCAAAAGGAGAGTACAAGGCCATCAACATGGCCGAATATGGAGAGGAAGGGGAGGAAGTGAACGCCACTGAGGAAGACCTCAATGGGCGTGCACTAGCCTCCACTGAGTTCCCTAATGAGGAACCATGGGAATCTGAGGCTCAAAATGAGACCATAGAGATTCCATTGGATTTACTTCTGCCATTCATGAGCTCTGATGAGTATTCTTCCTCTGAAGAGGATGAGTATGTCACTGAAGAGCAAGTTGCTAAATACCTTGGAGCAATCATGAAGCTAAATGACAAGTTATTTGGAAATGAGACTTGGGAGGATGAACCCCCTTTGCTCACCAAAGAACTGGATGACTTGTCTAGGCAGAAATTACCTCAAAAGAGACAAGATCCTGGGAAGTTTTCAATACCTTGTACCATAGGCACCATGACCTTCAAGAAGGCTCTATGTGACTTAGGGTCAAGTGTAAACCTCATGCCTCTCTCTGTAATGGAGAAGCTAGGGATCTTTGAGGTGCAAGCTGCAAGAATCTCACTAGAGATGGCAGACAATTCAAAGAAACAAGCTTATGGACTTGTAGAGGATGTTCTGGTGAAGATTGAAGACCATTACATCCCTGCTGATTTCATAGTCCTAGAGACTGAGAAGTGCATGGATGAATCTATCATCCTTGCCAGACCCTTCCTAGCCACAGCAAAGGCTGTGATTGATGTTGATGGAGGTGAACTGATCATTCAAATGAATGAAAAATCCTATGTGTTTAAGGCTCAAGGATATCCCTCTATCATCATGGAGAGGAAGCATGAAGAGCTTCTCTCAAATCAGAGTCAAACAGAGCCCCCACAGTCAAACTCTAAGTTTGGTGTTGGGAGGCCACAACCAAACTCTAAGTTTGGTGTTGAACCCCCACATTCAAACTCTAAGTTTGGTGTTGGGAGGTTCCAACATTGCTCTGAATATCTGTGAGGCTCCATGAGAGCCCTCTGTCAAGCTACTGACATTAAAGAAGCGCTTGTTGGGAGGCAACCCAATGATTATATTTTATCTATTTTCCTTTGTTATTTTATTTTATTTTGTAGGTTGATGATCATGAGAAGTCACAAAATCAATTGAAAAAGGAAAAACAGAATGAAAAACAGGAAGAAAAATAGCACACCCTGGAGGAGAACTTGCTGGCGTTTAAACGCCAGTGAGGCTAGCAGTTGGGCGTTTAACGCCCAGTCTGGCACCATTCTGGGCGTTTAACGCCAGAAAGGGGCACCAGACTGGCGTTAAACGCCAGGAAAGGGCAAGAACCTGGCGTTAAACGCCAGAAAGGGGCACCAGCTCGGCGTTTAACGCCAGAATTGGCTCAAAACGTGATGATGAGTTTGGAAAACTCTAAACCAAATTAATGATGATCAAACATTATTAACAGCAAAATTATTAAGCTAATTTTGATTAATGTGCTGATTAAAATAATTTTGTTGTGCAGATTTTGTTTGGGCCGAAACAAAAGAAAATTGACAAAGCCCAACTGTTGCATTATTAATTCAGCTTTGTGTTTGTAAACAAAGCTAGTCATAATTGGGCCAGAATAAAATGTTGCAAGCCCAAACAATGCTTTCTTGTTTGCTTCCTATGCTTGATCCGCTACACAATTTTATCAGGAAAGCAAATGCTTACCAAATGGGCCAGCTTTTATCATATTATCACAAGCCCAAATTATACTAAAGAGAATAGGTTCCATGCTTGGTCCGAAATAAAAGAAAAATGAAAGCATAGTGCTTCCAACGGAACCAAGCTCTAACAAAGTGATGGATTTCAAAATCTATTACATTGTTAATTAATGCATGGGGAACATGAGAGAGAAAATACAGCTGAATTGATTGATGGGTGTTATGTCAAACACGCCACTCTATAGGGAAGTAAAAGCAAGCTATTACAAATTAATGCTTTAACCACTCTACATTGCTTTTCCTTCAGATTCTTTATTTCTCTCTCATCTCTTTCTTCTTCTCTATTCGGTTCTTGTCCAGGAAACAATGGAAGAAATATTCTTCAACACCGAAAGGAAGATGTTGCATGCGCCTAAGACCATCAAGCTACTGATGGCAAGAAAACATACCAAAAGAAAGATGAGCTGTGGCTAAGATGCTTACCAAATGCAGTTAGATTTGATGAAGCTATCTTGAGCCTTTCATGCTCAAAAAGGAAAGAAGAAGATTCGGCCAAGAGGAGAGATTCTTGAAGCATGGCTTGTCTTCGATTCTGATCAACCACCACAGGGAGTAGCTAGAGTGGCGAAGTGATGGTTGGAGGCAGAGATTGAAGCAGATGAAGTCATCATCATCATGAGGCATCAAGGGCCAGAAATCCATCTTGGAGAGGAAGCCAAGGATGGAGAGCCCGGATTGATGAAGGGTGATGATCAAGAAAGGACTAGAGGTAATTGCATGTTGGGTTTAGCATGATTATCTCTTCTCTCTCTATGTGGCCGAACCGGTTTGTTGAAGGAGGAAGAAAGTTGGTTCGGTTTTGGCTTCAAGTGTGGAGGCTTTCCTATTTCTTTAAAAAGGGGGAACCACCACTGTTTGAAGCAAAGGAGAAAATTTGAGAGTGCAAGGCACAGAGTTCTCAGAGCTACCTGAGCTAACAGTTTCTCTTCTCCTTCAATGTATTCTGTTTTGTAATTTTTCTGTTTAATTTTGTCATGTCTTGAGTCTCATGGTAAAAGGCAAACAGTGAGGTTTGTAATGAAAAAGCCATAGAGCGGAAAAATGCAGAGAGTGCAAAATTAAAAGAAAAAGCCATAGATGTCTTAGAGGTCCTTTGTTCATCTATGTTGTGTATCATGATTCTGTGGGAATCCCCTTGTAAGTTGGGTTAGCACTTTACAAGTTGTAATCAGATTGATTATAGTGAAATTCCATCATGTTTGTGATGGAGACTGGATGTAGGCTGCACTGCACTTAGCAGCCGAACCAGGATACATCTTGGTGCAATCTTCTTCTCCTTCTACTCCATTTCTGTTTTCAACTACACAGGAGCAAAAGCCAGAATTATCTCGTGCCAAGTGACGAGACAAAACAAAAAGTCTCGTGGCAAGGAACGAGACAAAACTGAGTTGCTCGTGTCCAGTGACGAGCAAAAACCGAAAAGTCTCTTCTGAAGGTCAGCAAGTGTTTTCTCGAAAAAGGGGGCTAAGATTCAACCCCCCCCTTCTCTTAGCCACTGAAACCATCAATTGGTATCAGAGCTTGGTCTCAAAGAGATCAAGCTTTGCAGCTTGGAGTAAAGATCCTCATGGCAGAAAACAGTGGCACAAATGTGTTATCATACAATCTGGCTGAAGGACAATCAAGCAACAGACCTCCCCTCTTCAATGGGAAAAATTATACCTATTGGAAGGAGAGGATGAAGATATTTGTACAAGCTGTGGATTATAGACTTTGGAAGATCATCTTGGAAGGTCCTAAATTTCCAACTACAACAAGCGCTCAAGGAGTAGTCTCTCGTAAACCTGAAGCGAGCTGGACCGAGGAAGATAGAAAGACGGTGGAGTTAAATGCCAAGGCAACCAATCTGCTCAACTGTGCTATCAGCTTTGAGGAGTACCGACGAGTATCACGGTGCACAACGGCAAAGGAAATCTGGGACAAGTTGCAAATCACTCATGAAGGAACTACCATTGTTAAGAAGACTCGGACAGACATGTTAAACAGGGAATACGAAATGTTTGCAATGAAGGAAGGAGAGTCCATTGATGAACTGTTCGAACGGTTCAATGCTATCACTATTGGCTTAGATGCTCTTGGAATCACACATTCAGAATCTGTGCTAGTGAGAAGAGTGTTGAGATGTCTCACTAAAGAGTGGGAAACCAAAGCCTTAATCATTTCTGATAGTAGTAACTTAGATTCCATGACACTTGATGATTTGAGAGGAAACTTACTTGCCTTTGAAAACTCCTATTTGAAAAGAGATTCAAAAAAGAAAGGAATTGCATTTTCTTCTGTGACTAACCCCCTGGATGATGAATCCAGTGATAACTCTTCTGAAAATGAGTTTGTGTTGTTTGCAAAAAAATTCATGAAAATGGCAAAGCTCAAAAGCAAAGGCAGCAGCTCAAGGAGGACAAAGAAAGATCTTAGCAAGGTAACCTGTTTCAATTGCAAGGAAATGGGTCATTTCAAATCTGATTGTCCCAAGTTAAAAAAGGAAGAGAAGCCGAAAAAGGTGAAGAAGAAGGGACTGATGGCTACATGGGAAGATTTGGAAAATGACTCAGATGATGATGATGAAAAGTTTGAGACTAAATCACAGCACTGTCTCATGGCAAATGAGATAGATCAGGTATCATTTCAAAACTCTAACACTGAAGACCTTCATCTCATGATAGATCACCTTTCTGAAAAAATTAGATGTTTTCTAGCTGAGAATCAAGATCTTGAACAGCAAAATTTCATTCTTAAAGCTGAAAATGATTTCCTCAAAGAAAAACTAAGAGAGGCCGAAACTGCTTGTGATCTTGTGGAAGAAAACAAGTTGTTAAAAGCCCAAGTTGTTTTAAGCAAAATGAAGAGTTGCTCAAAGAGGTTGAAAGACTTAAAGATGACTTAGCCAAGTTCACCCAAAGTTCTGAAAATTTGAACCAAATCTTGGCTAGTCAAAAACCTCTCTATGATAAAGCTGGGTTGGGATTTTATAAATCTGAAAAATCACATTTTGAAAATATTGCATCATCTTCAAATGATGTAACATATCAAGACCCAACTCACTTTAACAAAACTACAACTCCAAGATTTTGTAGAATGTGCAACCGAAGTGGTCACTTTCCAGTTCAATGTTTCTTTGGTGAAAGAATGATTGGTGACAAAGTTTACAAAGTTGTTTTTGATTACAATGATTTGGGACATAAGAGATGGTTTAACGTGAAAGGATCCAAGAAAATTTGGATACCTAAGGTCACTTGAGTTTAATTTGTAGGTCTGTCTAGCATCCAAGAAAAAGGAAAATATGTGGTACATGGATAGCGGATGCTCTAGGCATATGACTGGAAAGACAACCTTCTTCATAAAGCTTGATGAATATGATGGAGGACTTGTTACCTTTGGTGATGATGCAAAAGGAAAAATAGTGGCTGTTGGGAAAGTTGGTAAAAACTTTTCTTCGTGTATAAATGATGTGCTTCTTGTAAATGGTTTGAAACATAACTTACTTAGTGTTAGTCAATTGTGTGATTTAGGTTTTGATGTTATCTTTAAGAAGCTTGTTTGTTTGGTTGTTTGTGAGAAAACTGGGGATGTTTTATTTGAAGCTAAAAGATGCAATAATGTGTATGGATTAACTCTTGAGGATTTAAAGGAACAAAATGTAACATGCTTCACCTCTCTTGAATCTGAAAAATGGCTTTGGCATAGAAAGTTGGGTCATGCTAGCATGTACCAAATTTCTAAGCTAGTCAAAAAGAATTTGGTTAGAGGAATTCCGAACATCAAGTTTGATAAGGATCTTACTTGTGATGCTTGCCAATTGGGCAAACAAGTAAAATCCTCTTTTAAATCAAAAGATGGAATCTCAACCAAAAGGCCATTGGAAATGTTACATATTGATCTTTTTGGTCCTACTAGAACTCAAAGTTTGGGAGGTAAACACTATGGTCTTGTGGTGGTTGATGATTACTCTAGATTTGGTTGGGTACTTTTCCTTGCTTATAAGAATGATGCATTTTATGCCTTTTCCACCCTTTGTAAGAAAATACAAAATGAAAAAGATTTGAAAATTGCCCATTTGAGAAGTGATCATGGAAGAGAATTTGAAAATCAAGATTTTGAAAAATTCTGTGATGACTTAGGGATTTCTCACAATTTTTCATGCCCTAGAACCCCCCAACAAAATGGGGTGGTTGAAAGAAGGAATCGTAGCCTTCAAGAAATGACAAGGGCCATGCTATGTGAGAATGAAATTCCTAAATTTTTGTGGGCTGAAGCTGTGAACACAGCATGTTATATTTTGAATAGAACAATCATTAGGAAAGGATTAAAGAAAACCCCTTATGAGCTATGGAAAAGAACCCCTCCAAATCTTAAGTACTTTCATGTTTTTGGATGCAAATGCTTTGTACTTAATAATAAAGAAAATCTTGGAAAATTTGATCCAAAATCCTATGAAGGAATGTTTGTTGGATATTCCACCACAAGCAAGGCTTATAGAATTTATCTCAAGGAACATAGGACAATAGAGGAATCCATACATGTTACTTTTTGTGATTCTAACTTAATTCCCAGTACTGTGATAGATAATGATTCAGATGGAGAAGGAGCTGGAACAAGCAAAGAAAATCCCAAATCTGTCCAAAATGAAGAATCTGCCAGTCCAGTTTTGTCTCATCAGATTGAAGGAGAAACTCCCGATTTGTCTCCTGAGCAGGGACGAGAAACTGAAACAGTGAGACCACCAGAAGTTCATCAAAACTCAACACCTGTCCTGAAGCCTAGAGAATGGAAGTCTATGAAGGGCTATCCTCATGACTTCATCATTGGTGATCCCTCTCAAGGAGTAACAACAAGATCATCCACCAAAAGGCCAACCGAACCTAGCAATCTTGCTCTCTTATCACAAATAGAGCCCAACAATGTCAAACAAGCTCTTGAGGATCCATCATGGGTCAAAGCAATGCAAGAGGAGCTTGCTCAATTTGACAAGAATAAGGTTTGGACACTAGTACCTCATCCGGATGGTAAGAAGGTAACGGGTACTAAATGGGTTTTTAAAAATAAACTTGGTGAGGATGGACAAGTTGTTCGTAACAAGGCTAGATTAGTGGCCCAAGGTTACGATCAAGAAGAGGGTATTGATTTTGATGAGTCTTTTGCTCCGGTAGCTAGAATGGAAGCAATTAGGTTGCTTCTTGCCTATGCTGCCCATAAGGGTTTCAAAATGTTTCAAATGGATGTTAAGTGTGCTTTCCTTAATGGTTTTATTGATAGGGAAGTGTATGTGGCTCAACCCCCCGGTTTTGAACATAAAGAATTTCCAAATCATGTTTTTAAATTAACTAAGGCTCTTTATGGTCTTAGACAAGCTCCAAGAGCTTGGTATGAGAGGCTTAGTGCCTTTTTGTTGGAAAATCATTTTCAAAGGGGAACCACCGACACTACCTTGTTCATTAAAACATCTAATGATGATATCCTTCTTGTTCAAGTTTATGTTGATGACATTGTATTTGGTTCGGCCAATGTTTCCTTGTGTGAAGAGTTTGGAAAACTCATGACTAGTGAGTTTGAGATGAGTTTAATGGGAGAGCTTACTTTCTTTCTTGGCCTCCAAATTAAGCAAACTCCTAGTGGTATTTTTATTCATCAAGGAAAGTATGCAAAAGAACTTATCAAAAAGTTTGGCCTAGAAAATTCCAAATCAATGGGCACTCCTATGCATCCCAATACTAAACTTGAAAAGGATGATGAGGGCCAAGATGTGGATGAAACAAGGTATAGAGGAATGATAGGTTCACTCATGTACCTTACCTCCTCTAGACCTGATATAGTCCAAAGTGTGGGTGTATGTTCAAGGTTTCAATCACATCCAAAAGAATCCCACCTTACGGCTGTTAAACGCATCATTAGATACATTAAGGGAACTTGTAATTATGGATTATGGTATCCTAAATCTGATGACTTTTGTGCAGTAGGTTTTTGTGATGCAGATTATGCGGGAGATCGGGTGGATAGGAGGAGCACCTCAGGCATGTGTTGCTTCCTTGGAAGCTCACTCAACATGTGGTCAAGCAAGAAACAAGCCACAGTGGCTCTATCCACTGCTGAAGCCGAATATGTTTCCGCATCTGTTTGTTGCTCACAATTAATTTGGTTAAAGACACAATTGGAAGATTACAAATTAAAAATCAATAGTATACCTTTATTTTGTGATAATATGAGTGCTATAAACATTTCAAAAAATCCTGTTCTGCACTCAAGAACTAAGCACATTGAGATAAAATATCATTTCATTAGGGAACATGTGCAAAAGGGTACTATTGATATTCAATTTGTAAAATCTGAAGACCAAATTGCTGATATTTTTACAAAACCCCTCTGTGAAGACAGATTCTGTACCTTGAGAAAAAGTTTGGGAATGTTTAATTTAAGTTTCATTGAAAATCTGTGAATTTGTGACTCTGTTCTGTTTTGCTCGTAGGTTTGGACGAGATACAAATAAATGGCACAATGGAAGAGCTGTGGTCAAGGGGGAGGCAACGCAGAATTCAAAATTTCATGACCCCACCATAACAGTTTGTTAGTCTCCCATTTTGTTTGAAAAATAAATCCACAAAATCTTTTGACTGTCTTATCATATCTTTTGGAAGAAGCATAGGTCAAATCAAATCCCTCTTTTTCAACTAATCCCTTGATATAAGGAAACCATCTTTTCAAACTCTTGGAAACCACCCTGGTCATTAATTACCCACCTTGTGCATTAACTATCTCATATTCTCCTTTCATTCTACATCTATTCCATCCATCTTCTCTCACACAATTCGATTCAATTCACTCTCTCATCCTCTACCCTTTCAATCTCCTTATCATGAACAAAAAGGACACACCCAAAAAGAGCACTCAGAAGTGTAAAGGCATTGCTTTGAATGCCACCAAGGAGCCAGTAAATTTGGAGTCATGGGATTTCAAGAAAAGGTTTCATAAGCCACATTCCCACTATGATCCATCTAGGTTCAACTCATGTGCTTCATATGAATTCCACAATGAAGTTCTGAAAGAACGCGATCTCTGTGCTACTTATCTAGTCAGCCTAGACTCACTCTCCAACAAAGGGATCAATGTCTCCTCTCTGTTTGATGATCTTCAATGGACCCCTCTACTTCACATCCGGAAGCCAGTTTACCCATGTTTAGTCCGTGAGTTCTACGCGAACATGAGACTTATTGATGGCACAATCCACTCATATGTGAAAAAGAGTCATATCACTCTTGATACTGGAACCATAGGGATGGCCCTAGGTTACAAAGAAGAAGGACCAAGAACATACATGTCTAAGAAATGGGATTTACAGGTTGGAATCACCTACCAGATGGCTTTAAATCATACCTGCGAAGGTCTCTCCAAAATGGATGGTACGGCATCAACTCTCAGAGAACTTGGTCCCGATAAGACAATTCTTCTTTATAAGATCATATCTCATGTTCTCATACCACAAAGTGGTCCACGCCATCGGATAACAGTGTCTGACTTTTTTGTTCTTTTTGCTCTCGTTACTTCATCTCAAATATCATTTGCATACCTTATGATAAGGCACATGTGGAAATCTGTCAAGAGTTCAAAAGGGCCTAATCTTCCATATGGGATGTTTCTCACCTGCATCTTTGAATATTTTAGAGTGGATCTAACAAATGAAGATGTTGAGGATAAGGTTTCAATCATAAAGGGAGAAGGAGATGGTAACAAGAATGCTGATTCTAAATCAGGAGTACAATCTATCTGATGTCTTATGTGAATTTTGGTGTTGTTTGGTTCATGTTTGAACTTCGAATCGATAGTATCGATACTGTGATATACTTTTACAACTTTATCTTGAATATTTTGTTATGTTTATCATGGTTGTGCAGGTGCCCCTTTGATGACAAAAGGGGGAGGAAATTTAGGTTCCAAAATTGAAATTGGAACGAAACAGGGGCTGGAAACTGGAAAAACAGGGGCTGAAATTTTCACTTTTGAAAATTTATGATCACCCTTGTTCAAAGAATGCATGTTGATTGCATATGATCATTGTTGTTTGAACTGCATTTGTTTGTCATGATTGGTCTATTTTGGCATTTGGTTTATAATGATGATTGATTTATTTTGTTGCCATGGCTGTTGATTCATTGATAAACCTGTTGGTTGAAAAATTTATTTTTGGCAGTTCCTTTAATTGTGTAACATATCAAAACTGCCTTGTTTTGTTTCTTCAAATATTTTTCATCATATTGTTTTGCTCTGATATTCTAAACAGGAAAATGTTTGAAAAATATTTGGATAGCTTTGTGTTGTATGGATTTGTTTGAGCAGTAAATCAGCTTTGTATGGATAGCAGTTGGGCGTTTAACGCCCAGTCTGGCACCATTCTGGGCGTTTAACGCCAGAAAGGGGCACCAGACTGGCGTTAAACGCCAGGAAAGGGCAAGAACCTGGCGTTAAACGCCAGAAAGGGGCACCAGCTCGGCGTTTAACGCCAGAATTGGCTCAAAACGTGATGATGAGTTTGGAAAACTCTAAACCAAATTAATGATGATCAAACATTATTAACAGCAAAATTATTAAGCTAATTTTGATTAATGTGTTGATTAAAATAATTTTGTTGTGCAGATTTTGTTTGGGCCGAAACAAAAGAAAATTGACAAAGCCCAACTGTTGCATTATTAATTCAGCTTTGTGTTTGTAAACAAAGCTAGTCATAATTGGGCCAGAATAAAATGTTGCAAGCCCAAACAAATGCTTTCTTGTTTGCTTCCTATGCTTGATCCGCTACACAATTTTATCAGGAAAGCAAATGCTTACCAAATGGGCCAGCTTTTATCATATTATCACAAGCCCAAATTATACTAAAGAGAATAGGTTCCATGCTTGGTCCGAAATAAAAGAAAAATGAAAGCATAGTGCTTCCAACGGAACCAAGCTCTAACAAAGTGATGGATTTCAAAATCTATTACATTGTTAATTAATGCATGGGGAACATGAGAGAGAAAATACAGCTGAATTGATTGATGGGTGTTATGTCAAACACGCCACTCTATAGGGAAGTAAAAGCAAGCTATTACAAATTAATGCTTTAACCACTCTACATTGCTTTTCCTTCAGATTCTTTATTTCTCTCTCATCTCTTTCTTCTTCTCTATTCGGTTCTTGTCCAGGAAACAATGGAAGAAATATTCTTCAACACCGAAAGGAAGATGTTGCATGCGCCTAAGACCATCAAGCTACTGATGGCAAGAAAACATACCAAAAGAAAGATGAGCTGTGGCTAAGATGCTTACCAAATGCGGTTAGATTTGATGAAGCTATCTTGAGCCTTTCATGCTCAAAAAGGAAAGAAGAAAATTCGGCCAAGAGGAGAGATTCTTGAAGCATGGCTTGTCTTCGATTCTGATCAACCACCACAGGGAGTAGCTAGAGTGGCAAAGTGATGGTTGGAGGCAGAGATTGAAGCAGATGAAGTCATCATCATCATGAGGCATCAAGGGCCAGAAATCCATCTTGGAGAGGAAGCCAAGGATGGAGAGCCCGGATTGATGAAGGGTGATGATCAAGAAAGGACTAGAGGTAATTGCATGTTGGGTTTAGCATGATTATCTCTTCTCTCTCTATGTGGCCGAACCGGTTTGTTGAAGGAGGAAGAAAGTTGGTTCGGTTTTGGCTTCAAGTGTGGAGGCTTTCCTATTTCTTTAAAAAGGGGGAACCACCACTGTTTGAAGCAAAGGAGAAAATTTGAGAGTGCAAGGCACAGAGTTCTCAGAGCTACCTGAGCTAACAGTTTCTCTTCTCCTTCAATGTATTCTGTTTTGTAATTTTTCTGTTTAATTTTGTCATGTCTTGAGTCTCATGGTAAAAGGCAAACAGTGAGGTTTGTAATGAAAAAGCCATAGAACGGAAAAAGGCAGAGAGTGCAAAATTAAAAGAAAAAGCCATAGATGTCTTAGAGGTCCTTTGTTCATCTATGTTGTGTATCATGATTCTGTGGGAATCCCCTTGTAAGTTGGGTTAGCACTTTACAAGTTATAATCAGATTGATTATAGTGAAATTCCATCATGTTTGTGATGGAGACTGGATGTAGGCTGCACTGCACTTAGCAGCCGAACCAGGATACATCTTGGTGCAATCTTCTTCTCCTTCTACTCCATTTCTGTTTTCAACTACACAGGAGCAAAAGCCAGAATTATCTCGTGCCAAGTGACGAGACAAAACAAAAAGTCTCGTGGCAAGGAACGAGACAAAACTGAGTTGCTCGTGTCCAGTGACGAGCAAAAACCGAAAAGTCTCTTCTGAAGGTCAGCAAGTGTTTTCTCGAAAAAGGGGGCTAAGATTCAACCCCCCCTTCTCTTAGCCACTGAAACCATCACGTGATTTTGCATGCCATTTGGTGCAGGGATGACTTTTCCTTGACACCTCAGGATCTGTGGACCCCACAGAATCCCCACCAACCCCACCACCCTCTCTCTTCTTCACCCATTCACCAATCACCTCAATACCTCTTCCCCAAAAACCCTTCACCTATCAAATCCCATCTTTCTCTTCACCACTCACATCCATCCTTCATAAAACCCCACCTACCTCACCCTTCAAATTCAAACCACTTTCCCACCCAAACCCACCCTTACATGACCGAACCATAAGCCCCCCTCTCCTATATAAACCCCTCTTCACTCCTTCATTTTCACACAACCCAAACACCACTTCTCCCCCTCTTTGGCTGAACACAAAGCCATTCCCTTCTTCCTCATTTCTTCTTCTTCTACTCTCTTCTTTCTTCTTTTGCTCGAGGACGAGCAAACCTTTTAAGTTTGGTGTGGTAAAAGCATCGCTTTTTGTTTTTCCATAACCATTTATGGCATCCAAGGCCGGAGAAACCTATAGAAAGAGGAAAGGGAAGGCAAAAGCTTCCACCTCCGAGTCATGGGAGATGGAGAGATTCATCTCAAGGGTGCATCAAGACAACTTCTATGAAGTTGTGGCCTTGAAGAAGGTGATCCCCGAGGTCCCTTTTTCACTCAAAAAGAGTGAATATCCGGAGATCCGACATGAGATCTGAAGAAGAGGTTGGGAAGTTCTCACCAACCCCATTCAACAAGTCGGAATCTTAATGGTTCAAGAGTTCTATGCCAATGCATGGATCACCAAGAACCATGACCAAAGTATGAACCTGGACCCAAATAATTGGCTTACTATGGTTCGGGGGAAATACTTGGATTTTAGTCCGGAAAATGTAAGGTTGGCATTCAACTTGCCTATGATGCAAGGAGATGAACATCCTTACACTAGAAGGGTCAACTATGATCAAAGGTTGGACCAAGTCCTCACTGACATTTGTGAAGAGGGCGCCCAATGGAAGAGAGATTCAAGAGGGAAGCCGATTCAACTAAGAAGGCATGACCTCAAGCCTGTGGCTAGAGGATGGTTGGAGTTTATCCAACGCTCAATCATTCCCACTAGCAACCGGTCTGAAGTTACTCTAGACCGGGCCATCATGATCCATAGCATCATGATTGGAGAAGAAGTGGAAGTTCATGAGGTTATAGCCCAAGAACTCTATAAGGTGGCGGACAAGTCCTCTACCTTATCAAGGTTAGGCTTTCCTCATCTCATTTGTCACATCTGTTATTCAGTAGGAGTTGACATAGAGGGAGACATCCCCATTGATGAGGACAAGCCCATTACTAAAAAGAGGATGGAGCAAACAAGAGACCCTTCTCATCATGAGATCCCTGAGATGCCTCAAGGGATGCATTTTCCTCCACAAGACTATTGGGAGCAAATTAACACCTCCCTAGGAGAATTGAGTTCCAACATGGGACAACTAAGGGTGGAGCATCAAGAACACTCCATCATCCTCCATGAAATTAGAGAAGATCAAAGAATCATGAGAGAGGAGCAACAAAGACAAGGAAGAGACATTGAGGAGCTCAAGCACTCCATAAGACCTTCAAGAGGAAGAACAAGCCGCCATCACTAAGGTGGACCCGTTCTTTAATCTCCTTGTTCTTTATTTTCTTGTTTTTTCGAAAAATTATGCTTTATGTTTGTCCATGTTTGTATCTTATGATCATTAGTGTCTTAGTGTCTATGCCTTAAAGTTATGAATTTCCTATGAATCCATCACCTTTCTTAAATGAAAACTGTTTTTATCACAAAAGAACAAGAAGTACAGGATTTCGAATTCATCTTTAAAACTAGCTTAATTAGTTTGATGTGGTGACAATACTTTTTGTTTTCTGAATGTATGCTTGAACAGTGCATATGTCTTTTGAATTTGTTGTTCATGAATGTTAAAATTGTTGGCTCTTGAAAGAATGATGAAAAAGGAGACATGTTACTGAGGATCTGAAAAATCATAAAAAAAAATGATTCTTGAAGCAAGAAAAAGCAGTGAATACCAAAAAAAAAAGAAAAAAAAAAGAGAGAGACGAAAAAAGAAAAGAAAGAGAAAAAGAAAGAAAAAGAAAGAAAGAAAGTTGTGATCCAAGGCAAAAAGAGTGTGCTTAAGAACCCTGGACACCTCTAATTGGGGACTCTAGCAAAGCTGAGTCACAATCTGAAAAGGTTCACCCAATTATGTGTCTGTGGCATGTATGTATCCGGTGGTAATACTGGAAGATAGAGTGCTTTGGGCCACGGCCAAGACTCAATAAGTAGCTGTGTTCAAGAATCATCATACTTAACTAGGAGAATCAATAACACTATCTGGATTCTGAGTTCCTAAAGAAGCCAATCATTCTGAATTTCAAAGGATAAAGTGAGATGCCAAAACTGTTCGGAGGCAAAAAGCTACTAGTCCCGCTCATCTAATTTGGAGCTAAGTTTCATTGATAATTTGGAGTCTATAGTATATTCTCTTCTTTTTATCTTATTTGATTTTCAGTTGCTTGGGGACAAGCAACAATTTAAGTTTGGTGTTGTGATGAGCGGATAATTTGTACGCTTTTTGGCATTGTTTTTAGTATGTTTCTAGTAGGATTTAGTTAGTTTTTAGTATATTTTTATTAGTTTTTAGTTAAAATTCACTTTTCTGGACTTTACTATGAGTTTGTATGTTTTTCTGTGATTTCAGGTATTTTTTGGCTGAAATTGAGGGACCTGAGCAAAAATCTGATTCAGAGACTGAAAAGGACTGCAGATGCTGTTGGATTCTGACCTCCCTGCACTCGAAGTGGATTTTCTGGAGCTACAGAAGCCCAATTGGCGCGCTCTCAACGGCGTTGGAAAGTAGACATCCTGGGCTTTCCAACAATATATGATAGTCCATACTTTGCCCAAGATTTGATGGCCCAAACCGGCGTTCAAAGTCACCTTCAGAATTCCCAGCGTTAAACGCCGGAACTGGCACCAAAATGGGAGTTAAACGCCCAAACTAGCACAAAAGCTGGCGTTTAACTCCAAGAAGAGTCTCTACACGAAAAATGCTTCATTGCTCAGCCCAAGCACACACCAAGTGGGCCCAGAAGTGGATTTTTATGTCTTTTACTCATCTTTGTAATCCTTAGGCTACTAGTTCCCTATAAGTAGGACCTTTTATTATTGTATTTTCATCTTGGTTCTTCTGGTTCCCTCTCTGGGGCCGAAACCAATGATCACTTTTGTTCTTATGTATTTTCAACGGTGGAGTTTCTACACACCATAGATTAAGGTGTGGAGCTCTGCTGTACCTCGAGTATTAATGCAATTACTATTGTTCTTCTATTCAATTCTGCTTGTTCTTATTCCAAGATATCACTTGTTCTTCAACTTGATGAATGTGATGATCCGTGACACTCATCATCATTCTCACCTATGAACGTGTGACTGACAACCACCTCCGTTCTACCTTAGATTGGGTGAATATCTCTTGGATTCCTGATACACGATGCATGGTTGATCGCCTGACAACCGAGCGCTCGCCTGACAAACGAGCCAGCCATTCCGTGAGATCAGAGTCTTCGTGGTATAGGCAAGAACTGATGGCGGCATTCAAGAGAATTCGGAAGGTCTAACCTTGTCTGTGGTATTCTGAGTAGGATTCAATGATTGAATGACTGTGACGTGCTTCAAACTCCTGAGGGCGGGGTGTTAGTGACAGACGCAAAAGAATCAATGGATTCTATTCCGGCCTGATCGAGAACCGACAGATGGATAGCCGTGCCGTGACAGGGTACGTTAAACATTTCCACTGAGAGGATGGGAGGTAGCCACTGACAACGGTGAAACCCTTGCATAAGCTTGCCATGGAAAGGAGTAAGAAGGATTAGATGAAGACAGTAGGAAAGCAGAGAGACGGAAGGAAAAGCATCTTCATACGCTTATCTGAAGCTCTCATCAATGATATACATAAGTATCTCTATCTTTATCTTTATGTTTTATTCATATATCATCCATACCCATTTGAGTCTGCCTGACTAAGATTTACAAGGTGACCATAGCTTGCTTCATACCGACAATCTCCGTGGGATCGACCCTTACTCGCGTAAGGTTTATTACTTGGACGACCCAGTGCACTTGCTGGTTAGTTGTGCGAAGTTGTAGTGATCACGATTTCGCACACCAGTATTCCGAGTAGGATTCTGGGATTGAATGACTGTGACGAGCTTCAAACTCCTGAAGGCTGGGCATGATGACAAACGCAAAAGAATCAAGGGATTCTATTCCAACCTGATTGAGAACCGACAGATGATTAGCTGTGCTGTGACAGAGCATAGGACCATTTTCACTGAGAGGATGGGATGTAGCCATTGACAACGGTGATGCCCTACATACAGCTTGCCATGGAAAGAAGTAAGAAGGATTGGATGAATGCAATAAGAAAGTAAAGATCCAAGAGGAGTACAGCATCTCCATATGCCTATCTGAAATTCCCACTATTGATTTACGTAAGTATTTCTATCCCTTTTTATTTTATTTATCTTTATTTATCCCATCTAATCACATTTGATTTTATGATTCCACTTAACTGGGATTTACAAGATGACCATAGCTTGCTTCATACCAACAATCTCCGTGGGATCGACCCTTACTCACGTAAGGTATTACTTGGACGACCCAGTGCACTTGCTGGTTAGTTGAACGGAGTTGTGAAAACAACCGATGCTATAATAATGATTTCATACAATTACAAAGGAACATGGATCACAATTTCGTCCACCAATCTCTCTAAGACTTTTTCAAGGTTACCTAAGCAATGCTCAAATGAATCACCGTACACACTAAAGTCGTCCATGAAAACTTCCATACATTGCTCTAGAAATTCCGCAAATAAGCTCATCATGCATCTTTGAAACATTGCCGGTGCATTGCGTAGGCCAAATGGCATACGCTTGTAAGCATACGTTCCAAAGGGGCAAGTAAATGTGGTTTTTTCTTGGTCCTCTAGAGCAATGTGAATTTGGAAGTAACCGGAGTAACCATCAAGAAAGCAATAATATGATTTACCGGCTAATCGATCAAGCATTTGATCAATGAATGGTAGTGGGAAGTGATCTTTTCTTGTGGCCGCATTTAACCTTCGGTAGTCTATTGATGAGCGGATAATTTGTACGCTTTTTGGCATTGTTTTTAGTATGTTTTTGGTAGTTTTAGTTAGGTTCTTAGTATATTTTTATTAGTTTTTAGTTAAAATTCACTTTTCTGGACTTTACTATGACTTTGTGTGTTTTTCTGTGATTTCAGGTATTTTCTGGCTGAAATTGAGGGATCTGAGCAAAAATCTGATCCAGAGACTCAAAAGGACTGCAGATGCTGTTGGATTCTGACCTCCCTGCACTCGAAGTGGATTTTCTGGAGCTACAGAAGCCCAATTGGCGCGCTCTCAACGGCGTTGGAAAGTAGACATCCTGGGCTTTCCAGCAATATATGATAGTTCATACTTTGCCCAAGATTTGATGGCCCAAACCGGCGTTCAATGTCACCTCAAGAAATTCCAGCGTTAAACGCCGGAACTGGCACCTAATTGGGAGTTAAACGCCCAAACTGGCATAAAAGCTGGCGTTTAACTCCAAGAAGAGTCTCTACACGAAAATGCTTCATTGCTCAGCCCAAGCACACACCAAGTGGGCCCGGAAGTGGATTTTTATGTCATTTACTCACCTTTGTACACCTTAGGCTACTAGTTTTCTATATATAGAACCTTTTACTATTGTATTTTCATCTTTGGATTGTTTTTGATCCTTTGATCATCTTTGGACATCTAGTTCTTAGATCAGATCTTGGTTCTTCTGGTTCCCTCTCTGGGGCCGAAACCAATGATCACTTTTGTTCTTATGTATTTTCAACGGTGGAGTTTCTACACACCATAGATTAAGGTGTGGAGCTCTGCTGTACCTCGAGTATTAATGCAATTACTACTGTTCTTCCATTCAATTCCGCTTGTTCTTGTTCTAAGATATCACTTGTTCTTCAACTTGATGAATGTGATGACCCGTGACACTCATCATCATTCTCACCTATGAACAAGGTGACTGACAACCATTCTTGTTCTACAAGCAACCAAGGCTCTAGTGAATATCTCTTGGATTCTTTAATCGGAATCTTCGTGGTATAGGCAGGACTTGATGGCGGCATTCAAGAGAATCCGGAAGGTCTAAACCTTGTCTGTGGTATTCTGAGTAGGATTCAATGATTGAATGACTGTGACGTGCTTCAAACCTGTAACCTACTGGGCGTTAGTGACAGACGCAAAAGAGGGATTCTATTCCGGTAGGGGAGGGAACCAAACCGGTGATTGGCAGTACTGTGACAGAGTGCGTGCATTAGCTTTCACTGCGAGGATGGGAGGTAGCCATTGACAACGGTGAAACCCTACACGAGCTTGCCATGGAAAGGAGTAAGAAGGATTGGATGAAGACAGTAGGAAAGCAGAGAGACGGAAGGGAAGGCATCTTCACACGCTTGTCTGAAGCTCTTACACCAATGATATACATAAGTATCTCTATCTTTATCTTTTATGTTATTTTCGTTCATCACCATATCCATTTGAGTCTGCCTGACTGAGACTTACAAGATGACCATAGCTTGCTTCATACCACCAATCTCCGTGGGATCGACCCTTACTCACGTAAGGTATTACTTGGACGACCCAGTGCACTTGCTGGTTAGTTGTGCGAAGTTGTAGTGATCACAATTTCGTGCACCAAGTTTTTGGCGCCGTTGCCGGGGATTGTTCAAGTTTTGAGCAAGCTTTTGGTAACAATGCCTGGGATTGTTCTAGTTTGGACAACTGACGGTTCATCTTGTTGCTTAGATTAGGTATTTATTTTTTTTTCGAAATTCTTGAAGATGAATTCTAGAGTTTCATGATGATTTGTTGAAATCTGGCTGGCTGAGAAGCCATGTCTAATCTGATTGGACCGAGGTTTCAACTTATCACCACAAGAGCTTGTTGATTTTCATCAATTTTGCTTTTGGAGCAGTGATCTGCTAAGGCTTGGCTGACCTTTGGTCATGTCTAGTGTTTTGGACCGAAGCTTTCCTTGAAAGCTTGGCTGGCTGTGAAGCCATGTCTAATTCCTGGACCGGAGTCTTAGACTAGCATTGCACTGATTCCTGGAATTCTCATTGAGAAATTTGATATCTTTTCCCACTTAATTTTCGAAAAACACAAAAAAAAAAAAATTTTGCAAATTCATAAAAACAAAAAAAAAAAATTTTTTTCAAGAAACATCAAATATTTTCTTTTTCTTCCTGTTTCTTGCTTGAGTCTAGTGTCTCATCTTAAGTTTGGTGTCAAATGCATGTTTTTGTTACATTTTTCGAATCCATGCATATATTTCTTGTTTTGATCTTTAAATTCTATTGACTTGAGTGTTCATGTGTCTCATATAGTGTCAGTAGCACACAAACTGCTAAGTTTGGTGTCTTGCATGCATTGTTAATTGATTCTTGTTGCATTTTGATTATAAAAAAAAAAAATCCAAAAATATTTTTAATTTGTGTCTTTTCAAGTCAATGATACAAAGAATTGAAGATTCAGAACATACTGCAGAGGAATTATACAAAAAAAGCTGAGCATTCAAAAATGCCCAGTGAAGAAGGCAGACTGGCGTTTAAACGCCAGCCAGGGTACCTGGTTGGGCGTTTAACGCCCAAAAAGGTAGCATTTTGGGCGTTAAACGCCAGAATGTGCACCATTCTGGGCGTTTAACGCCAGGATGGCACAAGGGGAAGATTTTGTTTTTCAAATCAATTTTTTTCAAGTTTTCAAAGTTTTTCAAAATCAAATCTTTTTCAAATCATATCTTTTCAATCAAATGTTTTCAAAATCAATTTCTTTCCTTTTTCAAAGATACTTACTAATAATTAATGATTTGATTGAACATTTTTTGCCTTTTCTGTTAAGGAAGGTTTTATGTTTGAATCATATCTTTTCTTGTTAGGCAAGTCATTAATTCTTAAAAAATCATATCTTTTAAAATTGTTTTCAAATCATATCTTTTTAAAATTGTTTTCAAATCATATCTTCTCAATCACATCTTTTTAAAACCAATCATATCTTTTTAATCACATCTTTTTCAAAATAGTTTTCAATCAAATCTTTTTAATTTCTAATGTCAAAATCTTTTTCAAAAATCACTTTACTTCTTTCCTACTTTTGTTTTCGAAAATCAATTAGTGTTTTTCAAAAATTTTTCAAAATCTTTTACTTAATTTTCGAAAATTACTTCCCTTCTTCTTAATGCCAAATTCGAACTCCATCTTCTTTGATAAGTTCGAATTTTCTACTTCTGTCTTCTATTTCTCTTCTTCCTCTGACACCTCAAGGAATCTCTATACTGTGACATAGAGGATTCCATATTTTCTTGTTCTCTTCTCTTTCATATGAGCAGGAACAAAGACAAAGGCATTCTTGTTGAAGCTGACCCTGAACCTGAAAGGACCTTGAAGCGAAAGCTAAGAGAGGCTAAGGCACAACTCTCTGTTAAGGACCTGACCGAATTCTTCAAAGAAGAAAAACCCATGGCAGCCGAAAATAACAACAATGCCAACAATGCAAGGAAGGTGCTGGGTGACTTTACTGCACCTACTCCCAACTTCTATGGGAGAAGCATCTCTATCCCTGCCATTGGAGCAACCAACTTTGAGCTTAAGCCTCAATTAGTTTCTCTAATGCAACAGAATTGCAAGTTCCATGGACTTCCATTGGAAGATCCTCATCAGTTTTTAGCTGAGTTCTTGCAAATCTGTGACACAGTCAAGACTAATGGGGCAGACCCTGAGGTCTATAGACTGATGCTATTCCCTTTTGCTGTAAGAGACAGAGCTAGAATATGGTTGGACTCTCAACCTAAAGAAAGCATGGACTCTTGGGAAAAGCTAGTCAATGCCTTCTTGGCAAAGTTCTTTCCACCTCAAAAATTGAGTAAGCTTAGAGTGGAAGTCCAAACCTTCAGATAGAAGGATGGAGAATCCCTCTATGAAGCTTGGGAAAGATACAAACAATTAATCAGAAAATGTCCCTCAGACATGCTTTCTGAATGGAGCATCATAGGTATTTTCTATGATGGTCTCTCTGAACTATCCAAGATGTCTTTGGATAGCTCTGCTGGAGGATCTCTTCATCTGAAGAAGACGCCTACAGAAGCTCAAGAGCTCATTGAAATGGTAGCAAATAACCAATTCATGTACACTTCTGAAAGGAATCCTGTGAACAATGGGACAAATCATAAGAAAGGAGTTCTTGAGATTGATACTCTGAATGCCATACTGGCTCAGAACAAGATATTGACTCAACAAGTCAATTTGATTTCTCAAAGTCTGTCTGGAATGCAAAATGCACCAAACAGTACTAAGGATGCTTCATCTAAGGAAGAAGCTTATGATCCTGAGAACCCTTCAATGGAAGAGGTGAATTACCTAGGAGAACCCTATGGAAACACCTACAACTCTTCATGGAGAAATCACCCAAATTTCTCATGGAAGAATCAAGAGAGACCTCAACAAGGTTTCAATAACAATAATGGTGGAAGAAACAGGTTTAGCAATAGCAAGTCTTTTCCATCATCTTCTCAGCAACAGACAGAGAGTTCTAAGCAGAATACTTCTGACTTAGCAACAATGGTCTCTGATCTAATAAAGACCACTCAAAGTTTCATGAATGAAACAAGGTCCTCTATCAGAAATTTGGAAGGACAAGTGGGTCAGCTGAGCAAGAAAGTTACTGAACTCCCTCCTAGCACTCTCCCAAGTAATACAGAAGAAAATCCAAAAGGAGAGTGCAAAGCCATAGACATGGCCGAATATGGAGAGGAAAGAGAGGAGGAGGACGCCACTGAGGGAGACCTCAGTGGGCGTGTACCAATCTCCTCTGAGTTCCTCAATGAGGAACAATGGGAATCTGAGGCTCAAAATGAGACCATAGAAATTCCATTGGACTTACTTCTGCCATTCATGAGCTCTGATGAGTATTCTTCCTCTGAAGAGGATGAGTATGTCACTGAAGAGCAAGTTGCTAAATACCTTGGGGCAATCATGAAGCTAAATGACAAGTTATTTGGAAATGAGACTTGGGAGGATGAACCCCCTTTGCTCACCAAGGAACTGGATGACTTGTCTAGGCAGAAATTACCTCAAAAGAAACAAGATCCTGGGAAGTTTTCAATACCTTGTACCATAGGCACCATGACCTTCAAGAAGGCCCTGTGTGACTTAGGGTCAAGTGTGAACCTCATGCCTCTCCCTGTAATGGAGAAGCTAGGGATCTTTGAGGTGCAAGCTGCAAGAATCTCATTAGAGATGGCAGACAATTCAAGAAAACAAGCTCATGGACTTGTAGAGAATGTTTTGGTGAAGATTGAAGACCATTACATCCCTACTGATTTCATAGTCCTAAAGACTGGGAAGTGCATGGATGAATCCATCATCCTTGGCAGACCCTTCCTAGCCACAGCAAAGGCTGTGATTGATGTTGATAGAGGTGAATTAATCATTCAAGTGATTGAAGAATCCTTTGTGTTTAAGGCTCAAGGATATCCCTCTGTCACCATGGAGAAGAAGCATGAAGAGCTTCTCTCAAATCAGAGACAAACAGAGCCCCCACAGTCAAACTCTAAGTTTGGTGTTGGGAGGCCACAACCAAACTCCAAGTTTGGTGTTGAACCCCCACATTCAAACTCTAAGTTTGGTGTTGGGAGGTTCCCACATTGCTCTGAGTATCTGTGAGGCTCCATGAGAGTCCTCTGTCAAGCTACTGACATTAAAGAAGCGCTTGTTGGGAGGCAACCCAATGATTATATTTTATATATTTTCTTTTGTTATTTTTTGTTATTTTGTAGGTTGATGATCATAAGAAGTCACAAAATCCATTGAAAAAGCAAAAACAGAATGAGAAACAGGAAGAAAAACAGCACACCCTGGAGGAAGAACTCACTGGCGTTTAAACGCCAGTGAGGCTAGCAGTTGGGCGTTTAACGCCCAGTCTGGCACCATTCTGGGCGTTTAACACCAGAAAGGGGCACCAGACTGGCGTTAAACGCCAGGAAAGGGCTAGAACCTGGCGTTAAATGCCAGAAATGGGCACCAGCCCGGCGTTTAACGCCAGAAATGGCTCAAAACGTGGATTTTGATGCCATTTGGTGCAGGGATGACTTTTCCTTGACACCTCAGGATCTGTGGACCCCACAGGATCCCCACCAACCCCACCACTCTCTCTTCTTCTTCACCCATTCACCATTCACCTCAATACCTCTGCACCACCTCCATCTCCTCCATTTCTTCTTCTTCTACTTTCTTCTTTCTTCTTTTGCTCGAGGACGAGCAAACCTTTTAAGTTTGGTGTGGTAAAAGCGTTGCTTTTTCGTTTTTCCATAACCATTTATGGCATCCAAAGCCGGTTCAACTGAGAAGGCATGACCTCAAGCCCATCACTAAGAAGAAGATGGAGCAAGCAAGAGACCCCTCTCATCAAGAAATCCCTGAGATACCTCAAGGGATGCACTTTCCTCCACAAGACTATTGGGAGCAACTAAACACCTCCCTAGGAGAATTAAGTTCCAACATGGGACAACTAAGGGTGGAGCACCAAGAACACTCCATTCTCCTCCATTAGAGAAGATCAAAGAATCATGAGAGAGGAGCAACAAAGACAAGGAAGAGACATTGAGGAGCTCAAGCACTCCATAAGACCTTCAAGAGGAAGCCGCCATCACTAAGGTGGACCCGTTCTTTAATCTCCTTGTTCTTTAATTTTCTGTTTCTAGTGCTTTATGTTTATCCATGTTTGTGTCTTATGATCATTAGTGTCTTAGTGTCTATGCCTTAAAGCTATGAATATGAATCCATCACCTTTCTTAAATGAAAACTGTTTTTATCACAAAAGAACAAGAAGTACAGGATTTCAAATTCATCTTTAAAACTAGCTTAATTAGTTTGATGTGGTGACAATACTTTTTGTTTTCTGAATGTATGCTTAAACAGTGCATATGTCTTTTGAATTTGTGGTTCATGAATGTTAAAATTGTTGGCTCTTGAAAGAATGATGAAAAAGGAGACATGTTACTGAGGATCTGAAAAATCATAAAAATGATTCTTGAAGCAAGAAAAAGCAGTGAATACAAAAAAAAAAAGAAGAAAAAAAAGAGAGGGGAAGCAAACGAAAAAAAAAACGAAAAAGAAAGAGAAAAAGAAAGAAAAAGAAAGAATAAAGTTGTGATCCAAGGCAAAAAGAGTGTGCTTAAGAACCCTGGACACCTCCAATTGGGGACTTTAGCAAAGCTGAGTCACAATCTGAAAAGGTTCACCCAATTATGTGTCTGTGGCATGTATGTATCCGGTGGTAATACTGGAAGACAGAGTGCTTTGGGCCACGGCCAAGACTCATAAAGTAGCTGTGTTCAAGAATCATCATACTTAACTAGGAGAATCAATAACACTATCTGGATTCTGAGTTCCTAAAGAAGCCAATCATTTTGAATTTCAAAGGATAAAGTGAGATGTCAAAACTGTTCGGAGGCAAAAAGCTACTAGTCCCGCTCATCTAATTTGGAGCTTAGTTTCATTGATAATTTGGAGTATTATAGTATATTCTCTTCTTTTTATCTTATTTGATTTTCAGTTGCTTGGGGACAAGCAACAATTTAAGTTTGGTGTTGTGATGAGCGGATAATTTGTACGCTTTTTGGCATTGTTTTTAGTATGTTTTTGGTAGTTTTAGTTAGGTTCTTAGTATATTTTTATTAGTTTTTAGTTAAAATTTACTTTTCTGGACTTTACTATGACTTTGTGTGTTTTTCTGTGATTTCAGGTATTTTCTGGCTGAAATTGAGGGATCTGAGCAAAAATCTGATCCAGAGACTCAAAAGGACTGCAGATGCTGTTGGATTCTGACCTCCCTGCACTCGAAGTGGATTTTCTGGAGCTACAGAAGCCCAATTGGCGCGCTCTCAACGGCGTTGGAAAGTAGACATCCTGGGCTTTCCAGCAATATATGATAGTCCATACTTTGCCCAAGATTTGATGGCCCAAACCGGCGTTCAAAGTCACCTCAAGAAATTCCAGCGTTAAACGCCGGAACTGGCACCTAATTGGGAGTTAAACGCCCAAACTGGCATAAAAGCTGGCGTTTAACTCCAAGAAGAGTCTCTACACGAAAATGCTTCATTGCTCAGCCCAAGCACACACCAAGTGGGCCCGGAAGTGGATTTTTATGTCATTTACTCACCTTTGTACACCTTAGGCTACTAGTTTTCTATATATAGAACCTTTTACTATTGTATTTTCATCTTTGGATTGTTTTTGATCCTTTGATCATCTTTGGACATCTAGTTCTTAGATCAGATCTTGGTTCTTCTGGTTCCCTCTCTGGGGCCGAAACCAATGATCACTTTTGTTCTTATGTATTTTCAACGGTGGAGTTTCTACACACCATAGATTAAGGTGTGGAGCTCTGCTGTACCTCGAGTATTAATGCAATTACTACTGTTCTTCCATTCAATTCCGCTTGTTCTTGTTCTAAGATATCACTTGTTCTTCAACTTGATGAATGTGATGACCCGTGACACTCATCATCATTCTCACCTATGAACAAGGTGACTGACAACCATTCTTGTTCTACAAGCAACCAAGGCTCTAGTGAATATCTCTTGGATTCTTTAATCGGAATCTTCGTGGTATAGGCAGGACTTGATGGCGGCATTCAAGAGAATCCGGAAGGTCTAAACCTTGTCTGTGGTATTCTGAGTTGGATTCAATGATTGAATGACTGTGACGTGCTTCAAACCTGTAACCTACTGGGCGTTAGTGACAGACGCAAAAGAGGGATTCTATTCCGGTAGGGGAGGGAACCAAACCGGTGATTGGCAGTACTGTGACAGAGTGCGTGCATTAGCTTTCACTGCGAGGATGGGAGGTAGCCATTGACAACGGTGAAACCCTACACGAGCTTGCCATGGAAAGGAGTAAGAAGGATTGGATGAAGACAGTAGGAAAGCAGAGAGACGGAAGGGAAGGCATCTTCACACGCTTGTCTGAAGCTCTTACACCAATGATATACATAAGTATCTCTATCTTTATCTTTTATGTTATTTTCGTTCATCACCATATCCATTTGAGTCTGCCTGACTGAGACTTACAAGATGACCATAGCTTGCTTCATACCACCAATCTCCGTGGGATCGACCCTTACTCACGTAAGGTATTACTTGGACGACCCAGTGCACTTGCTGGTTAGTTGTGCGAAGTTGTAGTGATCACAATTTCGTGCACCATCTATGCATACTCTCCAAGAATTTTGCACTCTTGTTGCTATAAGTTCACCACTTTCGTTTTTGATTGTTGTCACCCCGGACTTCTTTGGCACTACTTGGACCCGGCTTACCCACTCGCTATCCGAGATAGGATAGATGATGTCCGCTTCAAGTAGCTTAGTGACTTCTTTTTTCACAACCTCAAGAATGGTTGGATTAAGTCTCCTTTGAGGTTGTCGGACCGGTCTTGCTCCTTCTTCAAGAAATATGCGGTGCTCGCATACTTGGGGGCTTATTCCCACTAGATTTGCCAAACTCCACCCAATCGCCCTTTTGTTTTTCCTCAATACATCTAGCAATTTTTCTTCTTGTTGAGGAGTTAACTCTTTTGCAATTATCACGGGGAGCTTTTGGGCTTCATCAAGATATGAGTACCTTAAGTGGGGTGGTAGTGGCTTCAATTCCATCTTTTTGTCATTCTTTGAAGTTTGAGTTTCCGGATAGTTTGTATGGTGTGTGGTGTTTAGTTTTCTTAGACCTTCATTTGCTTATTCAATCATGTACTTCTCATCTAACTTTGCAAGGTGCACTTCGGCAACCATGTTGTCAATTGGGTCACACCGAAATAGAGAGTGATTCTCCGGTGGATGTTTCATTGCTTCTTCTAGGCTAAAACTTATGATTCTCCCATCTATTTCAAATGAGTAGGTCCCCGAGTAGGCATCTAGCTTAAATCTAGAAGTTCTCAAAAATGGTCTTCCAAGTAGGATAGATGATGCTCTCTCGGTCTCGCTTGTTGGCATTTCAAGGACATAGAAGTCAATCGGAAACACCAACCCTTTGATATTCACCAATACGTCTTCCGCAACACCCATCACGGTTATTATACTTTTATCTGCTAGGACAAATCTTGCCATCGACCTTTTTAGTGGTGGCAACTTCAATACCCGGTAGACGGAGAGCGGCATGATGCTAACACATGCTCCGAGGTCACACATACAATCTATAAATTGAACTCCATTAACGGTGCAAGTGACCATACAAGGGCCCGGATCAACACACTTCTCGGGCAATGCTCCCATTAAAGCGGAAATAGAACTCCCCAATGGGATGGTTTCCAATTCAAGAATTCTATCCTTGTTCATGCATAGATCTTTAAGGAATTTTGCATATCTAGGAACTTGATGGATAGCATCAAAGAGGGGGATGGTTACCTCAACTTTCTTGAACATTTCTACCATTTTGGGGTCGAGTTCTATGCGCTTTCTAGCTTTCTTTGCAAATGTTGGAAATGGGAGTGGTTGAGCAATTTCTTCTTCCAAGGTTATCTTGGCTTTGGGGGTCTCCTTTGTTGGTTGGGCTTCATCCTCAACTATGACTTGTGGTGTCTCCTCTTCCACTACCTCTTCTATATCTATTCTCTTCTCCTCTTGGGCGGTTGTGATGGGATTTGAGTCCTTTGCTTCCTTCTCTTTTAGTTGTGTTCCGGATCTAAGGGTGATGGCATTGATGCCCCCCTTAGGATTTGGTTGAGGTTGAGAGGGAATGACGCTTTGGATTGGGGGTTGAGGAGTGGGATTTGATGGTGTATCCATGCGTGCAAGAAGAGCTTGTAGTGTAGAGGTGAGGCCGGTGAGACCGGAAGCAAGTGTGTTTTGTAGTTCCTTTTGGCCTTGGATAATGGTCCGGAGTGTTTCGTCTTGGTTGGAGGGGGTGGTTGCATATGTGAGTTGAGGAGTTTGTGATTGGTTGGGTGGTGGTCTTTGATGTGGTGGTTGGTATGTTTGGTAGTTTCTTTGTGGGTTTTGTTGGTTGTATGGTTGATTTTGTGAGTTGTATGGTCGGTTTTGTGAGAAATTTTGTGAGTTGTTGCTCCATCTTTGACCTCCTCCATTATTGTTGTTGTCCCTATTCCCTTGTTGATGATTGTCTCTCCAATTTTGATTATGGTATCCACTCCCTTGATTGTAGCTTCCTCCTTGATAAGGGTGCCTTTGATTAGGATTACCGCCTTGGTAGTACCCTTGATTTGGGCGGTCATAGAAATTATGGGTAGCCGCCAAGGTGTTATCTTCTTGAAGGCTCGGGCACTCATCCGTGTAGTGGGAGTAGCAGGAATAAATGCCACACACTTTTTGAGGAACCAATTGTTGGTTGTGTTGTTGAGGTGGTGGAAAGTGTTGTTGGTATGATTGAGGTTGTTGTGGTTGTTGTTGGTTCAAATGGAGTTGCCTCAAGATGGATGTCATTTCGCTCAAGGATTGAGTTAGAGCGGTGGTTTCACTACTAGTTGATACCTCATTCACGGTCCTTGGGCGGTTGACTCTTCGTCTCATATGTTGATTGGATTTGGCTAAGTCAATGATAAGTTGCCATGCCTCCTCCGCTGTTTTATATTTGGACAAAGAACCATTGCTAGAGGTGTCCAAGAGAGTTCTATCTTGCTCTCGCATCCCTTGACATTGTATCCAAGCAATACTTGAGTGTCAATCATGTGATTAGGGCATGCGTCTAGTAGCTTGCGAAACTGTTCCCAATACTCGTATAGTGGTTCCGTCTCACCTTGCACAATACAAGACATTTCCTTCCTTAGCATATCCATTTTCTCCGGGGGCAAGAATTTATCCAAGAATCCTCTTCTAAGTAAGTCCCAATCGGAGGTGACTTCACTAGATAGAGTGTAGAACCATTCTTTAGCCTTGTCCTCAAGAGAGAAAGGGAAAGCAAACAACCATATAGCAACTTCATCGGATCCTTCCCGTCTAGTAGTTGAACATATACGATGAAAGTCCTTGAGATGTCGAATAGGGTCTTGTGCGGGAAGCCCGTGGAACTTAGGTAGGAGGTTGATCAAAGCGGTCTTCAATTCAAAGTTTGCATTCAAGTTGGGGTGAGTTACATGAAGGGGTTGAAGGACATAATCCGGTGCACCCGCTTCCTTGACGGTAACTCTCCTCGGAGCATCCATGGTGTTAGTACCAAAAACAAAAGAAGAGTTGTTAGTGATATTGATGGAAGTATGACTAATGTCTTCCTTGAGTGACGGTTCAATGTTCACTTTTAGTGAGGTGGTTGAGGTGGTGAAAACCTCTTCACCTTTCCCAAACTTTAGCCGCCTCCGAGCTTGTCTAATATGAAACAAAGTTCGTTCTATTTCTGGATCAAAGGGGACTAAGCTCGGATTCGGTTGTGAACGCGTCATGCAATGAAGGGGAAATGAGACTCATGGTAACGATGAGGGGTTAGTCACTTGAACAATTTACAATGAAATGCAACTATGTACATATATACACACATTTATTCCAAACAATAGCATGGCACACTAAGCAATATCCCCGGCAACGGCGCCATTTTGATAAACGAAATTTAGCATGCCGATTTAGAATTCAATGATGAATACGATCGTGAGTATAGTCTAGTCGACACTTAAACTTCGCACCAAACAATCCTACAATCTATAACCGAGAGCACTAGTCTCCCGAGTCGTCCTCCCTTGGAATTGCTAAAGGGTGTATCTTATTGATTAGAAAGCCTTGTTAGGATTCTTTGAAGGTTTTAGCAAAGTAATAGGAAACAAACAATCAATCATTAAAAGACTTGGCTTAGGGTTGGCATTAGAAATTCTATCCTTATAGTTCCTTCAATGATGACAACAATTAGCCCTTGCTTCATTTAGTTAACCCCTAGGTATAGAGGAAAGTCAAAATGAGAATAATCAACTCGAGTCACAAGTCCTAGCTTCTCCTCATGGGAATCTAGCTTTAGTGCACTCCAAGTCAATTAGCAATCCCTAATTCCAAATCAAAAATTGACACAACTATTCAACTTCTTCTAATGACCCAAACCCTATGCCAAGTAAGAAATTTCTACTCCATAACTAGTGTTGACATTTCATCAAACATTTGATGAGCAAGAATGAAAGTCATAGTAAAAATGAGAAGAAAAATAGAATTAAAAGTATTGCAACACAAGGAACTAACAACAATTATCAACGAACAACAATGAAAATCAAATTCTCAAGGAATTAATAAAATCCAAAACTACAAAGTTGAATTCTAGATCTATGAGAATTGAGCAATTACAAATACTACTTGAAATTGGAGAAGAAGATCTATGACATGAACAAAGTGAATTGAGAATTGCAATGGATCTCACCAAAGAGTGATTGAAAATTCAGAAATTGGATGAAGATGAACCCTAGTGAGAGCTTGGAATCTCTCTCTCCTTCTCCAAGAGTGTAACTAACTATCCCTCAAAATATCTAAAAATCTAGAAAATGAGCTAAAAAGTCCTTAACCCTTGTTCCTTTGGTCTTCTTAAGCTTTTCCCGCCAAGGCATTTCCCCAAAATGGAATTCCCAACTACCTCCATGCCTAAGTCACGTGGCTCTTAAAAAAAAATCACATTCGAACATCGGCGCGCACGCGCAATGTACGCGCGCGCGCCACCGAAGCATCTTGTAATGTGCGCGGAGGCGTGATGTACGCGTGCGCGCCCATGAAGATCATGGCTTAGCCGCTACGCAAGCCGGCTCGTGGCTTGGCTCTTGGCTTCGACTTCTAGTTGCTCTATCCACGCGGACGCGTCAAGTGCGCGCACGCGCCCATGCTGAGATTTCCAAGGCTTAATTCTCATGCTCCCTTCCCTTGCACCCGTCCTCCTTCTCTCTTCCGGTCCATCCCTGCCCTATATTCTGAAACCACTTAACACACAGGTCACGGCATCGAATGGCATCAAGAGAAGATTAAAAATGTATCTATTTTAGTGCAAAATAAGCATGTTTTCATCCATGGGGCAAAATTAGGAAAGGAACACAAAATCTTGTATTTTCATATAGAAAGTGTGTGGAATCATTGATAAAACCCCTGAAATCAACACAAGATAAACCCTCAAAATGGGGTTTATCACCTTCCCCCCAAACAATGAACTTTCTCTTCCACCATCACCTCCCGATGAAGCCCCCATGCAAGAATTGAGAGATCTTGAATCTCATATCTTAAGGTGACACGAGGAGGATAAAAAGAAGTTTAAGGAGCTAGGAGCCAAGATGGCTATCTTAGTGGAAGCCGTTAGCAACATGGCCTCCTCCCAACTAAGCAATCAAAGAACTCCCATTGACGAATGTGGAGAAGCAACCAAGGAGCATAGTGAGGGAGTGAGTTTAGAGCTTCAAGGTGAAAAAGAAGAGTTGAAACAAGAATTGCCACAAGAGAAGGAAGATGAGACAATTGAGCCGGAAGGAGTGGTTGAAGATTTAGGAGATGTTGAAAGTCCATGGGAATGTAGCATCATGGAGCACTCTTCCAAGAAGCTTGATATTGATATTAAGGAGGGTGCGCAACCTCCAAGGCATATCATAGTTGAAGAATTGGAAGAGGTTGATCAAGAGATAGATTCAATCATGGACGAATTTCTATCTACAAGTGAATCCTTTCCCATTGGACATGAAGTTGAAATTATAGAAGAATGTGCACAACCTCCCATACCCTTGGTGAGCAATGAAGAAGAGAGTGAATCGGAAAAGAGCTACCAAGAGGAAAAAGTTGAATTGGTGTATATCGAAATTAAAGAATATGGAGAGGTTGATCAAGAGATGGATTCATTCATCAATGAATTCCTATCCAAAATTGAATCACCTCCCATTGGGCAAGAAATCGAAGTTCTTGAAGACAACACCAAACGAAGTGATAAAAGGGAAAAGGTTGAAATTGAAAAAGCTTGCGAAGAGGTGGAAACAACTAAAGAAAAGCTTAAGGAAGTAGACCTTGCATTGTCCAAGTGTAGAGAGGTCCCCCTCCCCAAGTCACCATCCAACACACCGTTCAAGTGGGTAAAACTTTTACCCTCAAGCTTTACCTTCTCACTTGAATATGGTTTAATTGAAACGGATGGGCAACTTAGGGCTCTTTGTGAGATTAAGAGTAGAAAAGGGTTGTGTAGTGGTTGGAAGTTTGGAATTAAGCTCAATGAGGTCAAAGCTTCAAAATGTGGGAATTATGATTGGATGCATGCTACCTTGTGTTGGTCTAGGAAGAAGACTTGGTATGCTCAAGAGAATTCAATGTCTTAACCACCCGGATGGAAGAATCATGACAATCAACTAGAAGATGGGTGTGAGAATAAGATATGGGATCCTGGATCGAAGCATGTCAACCAACTATGGGAGCTCATTTCTTGGGTAGAACGTTGCCTAAGGATGGCGAATTTGGTTGGAATTTCTATCAACCATTTGAAGAACAATGATCCTTGGAGATTCAAGGATGAGTACAAGCATAAGCCACCATAACAAGGAGCTCCCCAAATGTCCAACTTAAGGACTTAAACTAAAAGTGCTAGGTGGGAGACACCCCACCATGGTAAACTCTTTCCACTCTCTTTTAGATTTGGTTAATAAGTGATTTGTGTTGCCATTGTTAGGTAGTTTTCTTCATTATCAAAACTTTTGTTTTAATATTTTGGTTGTTGGTTTGTTTCATTAGATTTGTGTCTTAAGTTTGTAGCTTAGTTGTTAAGTTTATTCAGTAGTTAGCATGTTGAATAAGGCTTTTATGGCGTTTAGGTAGCTGTTTGGAGGTTTGGAATGCTTGGTTTGGTGCAAGAACTTGGAAAAATTTTGAAAAAAAAAATTAGAGCACTAACCCGCGCGTGCGCGCATATGGCGCGTACACGCACCTCAAGCATTTTCGATCATCCACGCGGACACGCCATGTACGCGTACGCGTGGATGCAAAGATTTCACCTCCAAGCCAAATTCCAGAGAGTTGTGCCTAACTTGTGCCTACTTTGTGCGCGAGGCACAAACCAACTCGCGCGTGCGCGCACCTCGTGCGTACACGTCCTTGAAGCTAAATACGCAATGCGCGCGCACGCACGCTATACGCGTGCGCGCCGATGGCACCACCTGCCCTCCTGGTACAAAACCAGAGAGTTATGCCATTATTGTGCCTATTCTGTGCCCACACTGACGCGCAGGCACACTTGACGCGTCCGCGCCGGTAAAAAACAAAAAAAAAAGAGAGTTTTTTTCTTCTTCCATTTTCTTTTGCCCATTGCATTCGTATACTTCCACTCTTTCCATTTTTATTTTGTTTCCATAGCCTGTTTTTACTTCATTTTTTTCGAGTTTCTTATTTGAATAATGGCGTTGAACGCTCTTACTCAATTGTTGAGCATTTCTTGGTTAATCTTGGTGCTTCTTGACTTGTTTGATATTGTTGGGTGATGAAACTTCTGAATCAATGCTTCATCTTGTATGAATCTTATATTCTTTGTGCTTTGATATGAGCTTACATGTCTTTCATGACCCACTCGTCCTAGTTGAACTTGATGCTTTTGAGTGCTCTTCATGCTTTGACTTTACTCTTGCATTAAGTATTAATTGATATGCCCTTTGCTTACATTGTCTTCTCACTCACATGTTGTAGCTACCATGTAGTGAGGACCCTATTCTTATTTGGCATTAGCCCCCGCCTAGGTTCTACATGCTTTGCTATCTTTGTTGTAGGCTTAATTTCCTTTCTTTTTCTTTCCTTTTAGGTTGGCCACAAAGAAGGATGGGAATGGAAAAGCTTTCAAGTGGGGCAACAAACAAGTCACCCGCACAACCCTTTGAAGAAACTCATCAATTGTAGCAACCCGTCTACCTTGCTTTTCTTTGCATGCACTGAGGACGGTGCAAATTTCTAAGTGTGGGGAGGTTGTCCGACCGACCTCCATGGGTAACAACTTCCTTTTTCAACACTAATTTTTAATTTTTGTCTTTGTTAGATTAGTTGTTGCATTGCATGATAGATTGCATGTTAGTTAGAATTTGTACATATTTCACCATTTCTTTTTATGTTAGGACTACTTGGTTAGGGTGATAATTTCTTTTCCAAGAAACTATTTTTAGGGCACCCTACCAATTTGAAAAATTTTTTTTTTGTCACAAACGTGCTTGAAGAATTTATTTTGGAACATGGTTTTTGAGCTAAGAACACAAGCATGTGAGTTTTGAGCCTAACTGCATGGTTACATCTTATAACCACTTATTCTTCCTTCTTGTGTGCATTATTCTCTTTCTATGATTGTAATCTTTGGTTTGTTTGATTCTCTATGTCCATTATTTTGTGTATTCATGCATTTATATGATTGAGGTCATTGTTTCATTAGCTCACTTACCCAAATAGCCTTACCTCTTATTACCCATTGTTAGCCAATTTGAGCCTATGATTAACCCATTTGTTCTTAATTTAGCACATTACAAGCCTTAAAGCGAAAAACAATAAATGTCCTTTATTTGGATCTTTGATTAGCTTAGGCTAGTGTGTGTGTGTGTATCATTCAAGTGTGGGAAGTCTTGGGACATTGGGTGAATAAAAGGGTAGTTTTGTGTTTTTGTTGTAAATATTAGGAATTGGGTACATACTCATGTATTGATAAAATGTATAGACCTTATGTATTGATGTTCTTGTATATAGTTTGAAAGAAAAAAAAAAGAAAAGAAAAGAAATAAAAAGGGGACAAAATGCCCCAAAGCAAAGTGAAGCTCAATAAAGATCAATGCATATGAGTTGTAATTAAAAAGAATGCATGAATATGTGAAAAAGTGGGAATCATAGGTAGCTAGGCATTGTATTAGAATTGTATAGGTTGTTATATATGTTTAGTGAGAGCTTAGGCTAATCAAAGATACAAATTTCAAGCTCACTTGACCATATGCATCCTTACCTTGACACTAGCCCCATTACAACCAATGAATAAGTCCTCATGATGAATGTATGCATGCATTGAATAATTGTTGATTGTTAGATGAAAAACAAATCATGGAAAGCATGATTAGAAGAGAATTAAGCGATCGACCCTATATACTTGAGCAACTAGAGCGGATACACGTCCGGTGATGGTTTGATGCTCAATTCCTTGTTCCCGGCTTTCATGAGCTTTCTTCTTGCAAGTCTATTTGAACTTCAACTTGATATTTGAATTGGTAGAGTTTGTGAGTCGTCATATGACCTTTGCCCTACTTGTTCATACATGCTCTTGGAGATTGATTTGCTTTTGACCAAGTAGGTAGAATCATTTTGCATTTAGTTGCATTCATATAGATAGATGCATATAGTTTATTTGCATTGAATAAATGTTCATACCCTTTTCTTGTCCTTCTTTATTCTTAGCATGAGGACATGCTTGGTTTAAGTGTGGGGAGATTTGATAAACCCCGATTTCGTGGTTTATTTTGTTCTTATTTTGGGGAATTTTATTACCTTTTCCCACATTTATTCAATGAAATAGCATGGTTTTGTAATCCTCCTTTGAATTGTACTTAAATGTAAAAACATGCTTTTTAGGCCCTAAAATTGATGATTTTAATCCACTTTAATTCCATTCGATGCCTTGATATGTTTGTTAAGTGATTTCAGGTTCATAAGGCAAGTATTGGATGGAAGAAGTGAGGAGAAAAATATGCAAAGAGGAGAATGCATGAAGAAACAAGAATTGGAAATGCACCACGGGACGCGCACACGTACAAGGCGCGCACGCGCGAAAGTGATCTCGCCAATGGACGCACGCGCGTACAAGCCGCGTCCGCGCGGGTGAAGAATTGCCAATCTACGCACACGCGCACTTTGCGCGCGCGCGCCGATGCTGTCCGTGGCCCACTTTAATGAAATCTCCCCCAGCGATTTTGCAGCTCATTTTGGACCCAATCCAACTCATTTCTGATGCTACTGAACCCAAGGATTGGAGGGGGAATGAACACACTTAGTCATAGTTTAGTTTATATCATGTTTTAGGATAGAATTCTAGAGAGAGAGGCTCTCTCCTCTCTCTAGATTTAGGATAGAAATTAGGGTAGAGTTAGGTTAATCACTCTCAAATTTCTCTTTTAATTCTTGTTTTGATCTTAATTCTCTTACATTTTAGTGTTCTATTGTCTTCATCTTCTTATTTTCTCTTGTTAATTTCTTGTTTTGCTCTCTTTTATGTTTATGAACAATTATTGGATCTTGATTTCTTTTAATGCAATTTAATGTTTGATGTCCTTTTAATATTGATTTGAGTTGTTGATTTACTTTTCTTGCAATTGGTAGTTGGTAGATCTACATTTCTTGCAATTTTTACTATACTTTCCCTTTGTACCCACCAAGTGTTTGACAGAATACTTGGAAGGATGTTAGAGTAGATTTTGAGCATTCTTGGCTTGGAAAGAGTAATTAGGCAATCTTGAGTCATGAAAACCCAACTTATGTTGGTGATCTAGAGTTGTTAGCTAATATTGTTTCCATTGACGCTAATCTTTTGCTAATTTAATTAGTGAGTTGATTAGGACTTATGGAATATTATTTCCATTGACGCTAATCTTTTGCTAGTTTAATTAGTAAGTTGGTTAGGACTTTTGGATTGAGATTAGCTAGTCTCGTTAGACTTTCTCCCTATTTGTTGGAGTTGACGTAATGAGATAAATTCTTGTTTATATTTGTAACATGATTGATTAATCTTATTTGACTTTCTCCCTATTTGTTGGTGTTAACTAAATAAGATGAACTAATCATGCATGACTAGGATAGAAAGCCTATGATCTCAATCCATTGCCATGAATGTCTCTCTTTATTAATTGCTCTCTTTACTTTTCTTGTCATTAATTTTCTTGCCCAATTATCAACCAAAACCCCCCTTGATCCCCATAGCCAATAATTGACCACTTCATTGCAACTCTTCGTGAGACGATCCGGAGTCTAAATACTCCGGTTATTTCTTATTTGGGGTTTGTTCCTTGTGACAACCAAAATTTTTGCATGAAAGGATTATTGATTGATTTGGAAACTATACTTCACAACGAGACTCCATTGGATAAATTCTAAACCGTCAAAAGTCCGATCATCAGTTGTCTCCCACCTATCACTTTTTTTAACGTCCTTAAGTTGGACGGTTTATGAGCTCAGTCCTCTTCCTTGGCCAGGTCTTTCAAGAGAAAGATCTCCAGCTCCTTGTTATTCTTCATCTTCACACTATGATAGAGTTTCAAACGGTGGCCATTGACTTCTCAAGTGGATAACTCCATATAGTTCAACCTTTTTCACCAGATATGGTTCATCCCACCTTGACTTCAGTTTTCCCGGCATTAATCTCAACCTTGAGTTATAGAGAAGGACTTGATCGCCAGCTCTAAACTCTCTTCTCTTGATGTTCCGATCATGTACCGCCTTTACCTTTTCTTTGTAGAGCCTTGAGTTTTCATAAGCTTCTAACCAAATGCACTCCAATTCGTCCAGTTGCAATTTCCTTTCAACTCCGGCTCCTCCCAGTCCTGAGTTACATTCCTTCATAGCCCAATAAGCCTTGTGTTCCACCTCTACCGGAAGGTGACAAGCCTTTCCATAGACTAGCCGAAACGGACTCATGCCAATCGGTGTCTTGTAAGCCGTCTGATAATCCCATAGTGCATTTCCAAGCCTAGAGCTCCAATCCCTCCAATAGGGTTTAACCATCTTCTTGAGTATGCGCTTAATCTCTCTATTAGACACTTTGGCCTGGCCTTTGTTTGGGGATGATAGGTCGTAGCCACCTTGTGAATAATGCCATGTTTCTTCTTCAAACCTGTCATCCTTTTGTTACAAAAATGAGAGCCTTGATCACTCACGATTGCTCGTGGTGATCAATGATGAGCGGATAATTTATACGCTTTTTGGCATTGTTTTTAGTATGTTTTTAGTATGATTTAGTTAGTTTTAAGTATATTTTTAGTAGTTTTTAATTAAAATTCACTTTTCTGGACTTTACTATGAGTTTGTGTGTTTTTCTGTGATTTCAGGTATTTTCTGGCTGAAATTGAGGGTCCTGAGCAAAAATCTGATTTAGAGGCTGAAAAGGACTGCAGATGCTGTTGGATTCTGACCTCTCTGCACTCGAAGTGGATTTACAGGAGCTCCAAAAGCCCAATTGGTGCGCTCTCAATGGCGTTGGAAAGTAGACATCCTGGGCTTTCGAGCAATGTATAATAGTCCATACTTTTCCCGAGATTTGATGGCCCAAACCGGCGTTGCAAATCAGCCTCAGAATTCCCAGCGTTTAACGCTGGAACTGGCATAAAAATTGGAGTTAAACGCCCAAACTGGCATTAAAGCTGGCGTTTAACTCCAGAAAAAGTCTCTACACATGAAAGCTTCAATGCTCAGCCCAAGCACACACCAAGTGGGCCCGGAAGTGGATTTTTCTGTCATTTACTCATTTCTGTATACCCTAGGTTACTAGTTCACTATTAATAGGATCTTTTGACATTGTATCTGTACCTCATGACACTTTACACGTTTCTTTGTGTACATTCTACGGCATGAGTCTCTAAACCCCATGGTTGGGGGTGAGGAGCTCTGCTGTGTTGGTGCGCGAAATTGTGAACAATACTTTTTCACAACTCTCATAATCCCCGGTAATGGCTCCAAGAACTTGGTAGCTCAATACCATGGCATTACACAACTTCGCACAACTAACCAGCAAGTGCACTGGGTCGTCCAAGTAATACCTTACGTGAGTAAGGGTCGATCCCACGGAGATTGTTAGCATTGTAGCAAGCTATGGTCATCTTGTAAATCTTAGTCAGGCAAACTCAAATATATATGATGATGAACGAAAATAACATAGAAGATAAGGATAGTGATACTTATGTATATCATTGGTGTAAGAGCTTCAGACAAGCGTATGAAGATGCCTTCCCTTCCGTCTCTCTGCTTTCCTACTGCCTTCATCCAATCCTTTCTTACTCCTTTCCATGGCAAGCTCGTGTAGGGTTTCACTGTTGTCAGCAGCTACCTCCCATCCGCGCAGTGAAAGCTAATGCACGCACTCTGTCATAGTACTGCCAATCACCGGTTTGGTTCCCTCCCCTACCGGAATAGAATCACTCTTTTGTGCTGTCACTAACGCCCAGTAGGTTACAGGTTTGAAGCACGTCACAGTCATTCAGTCATTGAATCCTACTCAAAATACCACAGACAAGGTTAGACCTTCCGGATTCTCTTGAATGCCGCCATCAGTTCTTGCCTATACCACGAAGACTCTGATCTCATGGAATGGTTGGCTCGTTTGTCAGGCGAGCACTCGGTTGTCAGGCGATCAACCATGCATCGTGCAATCAGGAATCCAAGAGATATTCACTAAGCCTCAGATGCTTGTAGAACAAGAATGGTTGTCAGTCACCTTGTTCATGAGTGAGAATGGTGATGGGCGTCAATCATCACCTTCATCATGTTGAAGAACAAGTGATATCTTGGACAAAGAACAAGCGGAATTGAATGGAAGAACAATAGTAATTGCATTAATACTCGAGGTACAGCAGAGCTCCACACCTTAATCTATGGTGTGTAGAAACTCCACCGTTGAAAATACATAAGAACAAGGTCTAGGCATGGCCGAATGGCCAGCCTCCCAAAGTGATCAAAAGATCTAAAGAAAATGGTTCCAAAGATCCGAAGATGCTAATACAATAGTAAAAGGTCCTACTTATAGAAAACTAGTAGCCTAAGGTGTATAAAAATGAGTAAATGACATAAAAATCCACTTCCGGGCCCACTTGGTGTGTGCTTGGGCTGAGCAATGAAGGAATTTCGTGTAGAGACCTTTTCTGGAGTTAAACGCCAGCTCTCATGCCAGTTTGGGCGTTTAACTCCAAATTTTATGCCAGTTCCGGCGTTTAACGCTGGAATTTCTGTAGGTGACTTTGAGCGCCGGTTTGGGCCATCAAATCTTGGGCAAAGTATGGACTATTATATATTGCTGGAAAGCCCAGGATGTCTACTTTCCAACGCCGTTGAGAGCGCGCCAATTGGGCTTCTGTAGCTCCAGAAAATCCACTTCGAGTGCAGGGAGGTCAGAATCCAACAGCATCTGCAGTCCTTTTTGGTCTCTGAATCAGATTTTTGCTCAGGTCCCTCAATTTCAGCCAGAAAATACCTGAAATCACAGAAAAACACACAAACTCATAGTAAAGTCCAGAAAAGTGAATTTTAACTAAAAACTAATAAAAACATACTAAAAACTAACTAGATCATACTAAAAATATACTAAAAACAATGCCAAAAAGTATACAAATTATCCGCTCATCACAACACCAAACTTAAATTGTTGCTTGTCCCCAAGCAACTGAAAATCAAATAAGATAAAAAAGAAGAGAATATGCAATGAACTCCAAAAACATCTATGAAGATCAGTATTAATTAGATGAGCGGGGCTTTTATCTTTTTGTCTCTGAATAGTTTTGGCATCTCACTCTATCCCTTGTAATTCAGAATGATTGGCTTCTTTAGGAACTCAGAATCCAGATAGTGTTATTGATTCTCCTAGTTAAGTATGATGATTCTTGAACACAGCTACTTATTGAGTCTTGGCTGTGGCCCAAAGCACTCTGTCTTCCAGTATTACCACCGGATACATACATGCCACAGACACATAATTGGGTGAACCTTTTCAGATTGTGACTCAGCTTTGCTAAAGTTCCCAATTAGAGGTGTCCAGGGTTCTTAAGCACACTCTTATTTGCCTTGGATCACAACTTTATTTCTTTTCTTTTTCTTTCTCTCTTTTTTTTTTCGGTTTTTTTTTTTCGCTTGCTTTCCTTTTTTTTTTTTTGTATTCACTGCTTTTTCTTGCTTCAAGAATTATTTTTATGATTTTTCAGATCCTCAGTAACATGTCTCCTTTTTCATTATTCTTTCAAGAGCCAACATTCATGAACCACAAGTTCAAAAGACATATGCACTGTTCAAGCATACATTCAGAGAACAAAAAGTGTTGCCACCACATCAAAATAATTAAACTATTATAAAATTCAGAATTCATGCAATTCTTTCCTTTTCAATTAAGCACATCTTTATTTAAGAGAGGTGATGGATTCATAGGACATTCATAACTTTAAGGCATAGACACTAATACACTAATGATCATAAGACACAAACATGGATAAACATAAAGCATAAAAATCGAAAAACAGAAGAATAAAGAACAAGGAAGTCAAGGAACGGGTCCACCTTAGTGATGGCGGCTCTTTCTTGCTCTTGAAGATCCTATGGAGTGCTTGAGCTCCTCAATGTCTCTTCCTTGTCTTTGTTGCTCCTCCCTCATGATTCTTTGATCTTCTCTAATTTCATGGAGGAGAATGGAGTGTTCTTGATGCTCCACCCTTAGTTGTCCCATATTGGAACTCAACTCTCCTAGGGAGGTGTTTAGTTGCTCCCAATAATTTTGTGGAGGAAAGTACATCCCTTGAGGAATCTCAGGGATCTCATGGTGAGAGGGGTCTCTTGTGTACTCCATCCTTTTCTTGGTGATGGGCTTGTCCTCATCAATGGGGGTATCTCCTTCTATGTCAACTCCAACTGAATAACAGAGGTGACAAATGAGGTGAGGAAAGGCTAACCTTGCCAAAGTAGAGGTCTTGTCCGCCACCTTGTAGAGTTCTTGAGCTATAACCTCATGAACTTCCACTTCTTCTCCAATCATGATGCTATGAATCATGATGGCCCGATCTATGGTAACTTCGGACCGGTTGCTAGTGGGAATGATTGAGCGTTGTATGAACTCTAACCATCCTCTAGCCACGGGCTTGAGGTCATGCCTTCTCAATTGGACCGGCTTTCCTCTTGAATCTTGCCTCCATTGTGCGCCCTCTTCACATATGGTTGTGAGGACTTGGTCCAACCTTTGATCAAAGTTGACCCTTCTAGTGTAAGGATGCTCATCTCCTTGCATCATAGGCAAGTTGAACGCCACCCTCACACTCTCCGGACTAAAATCCAAGTATTTCCCCCGAACCATAGTGAGATAATTCTTTGGATTCGGTTTCACACTTTGGTCATGGTTCTTTGTGATCCATGCATTGGCATAGAACTCTTGAACCATCAAGATTCCGACTTGTTGAATGGGGTTGGTGAGTACTTCCCAACCTCTTCTTCGGATCTCATGGCGGATCTCCGGATATTCACCCTTTTGAGTGAAAAGGGGACCTCGGGGATCACCTTCTTCAAGGCCACAACTTCATAGAAGGGACTTGATGCACCCTTGAGAGGAATCTATCCATCTCCCATGACTCGGAGGTGGAAGCTTTTGCCTTCCCTTTCCTCTTTCTAGAGGTTTCTCCGGCCTTGGATGCCATAAATGGTTATGAAAAAGCAACGCTTTTACCACACCAAACTTAGAATGTTTGCTCGTCCTCGAGCAAAAGAGAAAGAAGAGAGTAGAAGAAGAAGAAATGAGGAAGAGGGGGAAGATGGTGTGTTCGGCCAAGAAGGGAAAGAAGGGGTGTTTAGGTTGTGTGAAAATGAAGGGTTGAAGAAGGGTATATAGGAGAGAGGGGGGTAATGGTTCGGCCATGGAGGGTGGGTTTGGGAGGGAAAGTGGTTTGAATTTGAAGGGTGAGGTTGGTGGGGATTTATGAAGGATGGATGTGAGTGGTGAAGAGAAAGATGGGATTTGATAGGTGAAGGGTTTTTGGGGAAGAGGTATTGAGGTGATTGGTGAATGGGGGAAGAAGAGAGAGATTGATGGTGGGGTCCTGTGGGGTCCACAGATCCTGTGGTGTCAAGGAAAAGTCATCCCTGCACCAAATGTTGCTCAAAATCACGTTTTGAGCTATTTCTGGCGTTAAACGCCGGGCTGGTGCCCATTCCTGGCGTTTAACGCCAGGTTGTTGCCCTTTACTGGCGTTTAACGCCAGTCTGGTGCCCCTTTCTGGCGTTAAACGCCCAGAATGGTGCCAGACTGGGCGTTAAACGCCCAACAGCTAGCATTACTGGCGTTTGAACGCCAGCTTCTTCTCCTCCAGGGTGTGCTGTTTTTCTTCCTATTTTTCATTCTGTTTTTGCTCTTTTCATTGTTTTTGTGACTTCTTATGATCATCAACCTACAAAAAAGATAAAATAACAAAAGAAAATAGTTAACTATAAAATATTGGGTTGCCTCCCAACAAGCGCTTCTTTAATGTCATTAGCTTGACAGAGGACTCTCTTGGAGCCTCAGAGATACTCAGAACCGTGTTGGAACCTCCCAACACCAAACTTAGAGTTTGAATGTAAGGGTTCAACACCAAACTTAGAGTTTGGTTGTGGCCTCCCAACACCAAACTTAGAGTTTGACTGTGGGGGCTCTGCTTGGCTCTGTTTTGAGAGAAGCTCTTCATGCTTCCTCTCCATGATGATAGAGGGATGTCCTTGGGCCTTAAACACCAAGGATTCTTCATTCACTTGAATGATCAACTCTCCTCTATCAACATCAATCACAGCCTTTGCTGTGGCTAGGAAGGGTCTGCCAAGGATGATGGACTCATCCATGCACTTCCCATTCTCTAGGACTATGAAGTCAGTAGGGATGTAATGGTCTTCAATCTTCACCAAGACATTCTCTACAAGTCCATGAGCTTGTTTTCTTGAATTGTCTGCCATCTCTAATGAGATTCTTGCAGCTTGCACCTCAAAGATCCCTAATTTCTCCATTACAGAGAGGGGCATGAGGTTTACACTTGACCCTAAGTCACACAAGGCCTTCTTGAAGGTCATGGTGCCTATGGTACAAGGTATAGAAAACTTCCCAGGATCTTGCCTCTTTTGAGGCAGTTTCTGCCTAGACAAGTCATCCAGTTCTTTGGTGAGCAAGGGGGGTTCATCCTCCCAAGTCTCATTTCCAAATAACTTGTCATTTAGCTTCATGATTGCTCCAAGGTATTTAGCAACTTGCTCTTCAGTGACATACTCATCCTCTTCAGAGGAAGAATACTCATCAGAGCTCATGAATGGCAGAAGTAAGTCCAATGGAATCTCTATGGTCTCATTTTGAGCCTCAGATTCCCATTGTTCCTCATTGAGGAACTCAGAGGAGATTGGTACACGCCCACTGAGGTCTTCCTCAGTGGCGTCCTCCTCCTCTCTTTCCTCTCCATATTCGGCCATGTCTATGGCTTTGCACTCTCCTTTTGGATTTTCTTCTGTATTACTTGGGAGAGTGCTAGGAGGGAGTTCAGTAACTTTCTTGCTCAGCTGACCCACTTGTCCTTCCAAATTTCTGATGGAGGACCTTGTTTCATTCATGAAACTTTGAGTGGTCTTTATTAGATCAGAGACCATGGTTGCTAAGTCAGAGGTATTCTGCTTAGAACTCTCTGTCTGTTGCTGAGAAGATGATGGAAAAGGCTTGCCATTGCTAAACCTGTTTCTTCCACCATTATTGTTATTGAAACCTTGTTGAGGTCTCTCTTGATTCTTCCATGAGAAATTGGGGTGATTTCTCCATGAAGAATTGTAGGTGTTTCCATAGGGTTCTCCTAGGTAATTCACCTCTTCCATTGAAGGGTTCTCAGGATCATAAGCTTCTTCCTCAGATGAAGCTTCCTTAGTACTGCTTGGTGCATTTTGCATTCCAGACAGACTTTGAGAAATCAAATTGACTTGTTGAGTCAATATCTTGTTCTGAGCCAGTATGGCATTCAGAGTGTCAATCTCAAGAACTCCTTTCTTCTGATTAGTCCCATTGTTCACAGGATTCCTTTCAGAAGTGTACATGAATTGGTTATTTGCAACCATTTCAATTAATTCTTGAGCTTCTGCAGGCGTCTTCTTCAGATGAAGAGATCCTCCAGCAGAGCTATCCAAGGACATCTTAGATAGTTCAGAGAGACCATCATAGAAAATACCTATGATGCTCCATTCAGAAAGCATGTCAGAAGGACATTTTCTGATTAATTGTTTGTATCTTTCCCAAGCTTCATAGAGGGATTCTCCATCCTTCTGTCTGAAGGTTTGGACTTCCACTCTAAGCTTACTCCATCTTTGTGGTGGAAAGAACTTTGCCAAGAAGGCATTGACTAGCTTTTCCCAAGAGTCCAGGCTTTCTTTAGGTTGAGAATCCAACCATATTCTAGCTCTGTCTCTTACAGCAAAAGGGAATAGCATCAGTCTATAGACCTCAGGGTTAACCCCATTAGTCTTGACTGTGTCACAGATTTGCAAGAATTCAGCTAAGAACTGATGAGGATCTTCCATTGGAAGTCCATGGAACTTGCAATTCTGTTGCATTAGAGAAACTAATTGAGGCTTAAGCTCAAGTTGTTTGCTCCAATGGCAGGGATAGAGATGCTTCTCCATAGAAATCAGGAGTAGGTGCAGTAAAGTCACCCAGCACCTTCCTTGCATTGTTGGCATTGTTGTTGTTTTCGGCTGCCATGGGTTCTTCTTCCTTGAAGAATTCGGTCAGGTCCTCTAAAGAGAGTTGTGCTTTGGCTTCTCTTAGCTTTCTCTTCAGGGTCCTCTCAGGTTCAGGATTAGCTTCAACAAGAATGCCTTTGTCTCTGCTCCTGCTCATATGAAAGAGAAGAGAAAAGAAAATGTGGAATCCTCTATGTCACAGTATAGAGATTCCTTGAAATGTCAGAGGAAAAGAGAAATAGAAAGAAGAAGGTGAAGAAGAATTCGAACTTTAATTAGATAAGGTTCGAATTGTGCATTTAGAGGAGTGGTACTCCTAAATAGAAGGATGTGAGAAGGAGGGAAGTGGATTTTCGAAATTCAATTAAAGATTTGAAAACATTTTGAAAATTTGATTGATAATTTTCGAAAATTAAAAGTGAAAAAGAAATCAAGTGATTTTTGAAAAAGATTTTGAAATTAGAAGTCAAAAAGATTTGATTGAAAATTATTTTGAAAAGATGAGGTTAAAAGATTTGATTGAAAGTTATGGTTTTAAAAAGATGTGATTGAGAAGATATGATTTGAAAACAATTTTAAAGATATGATTTGAAAACAATTTGAAAAGATATGATTTTAAAAATTAATGACTTGCATAACAAGAAAGATATGATTCAAACATAAACCTTCCTTAACAGAAAAGGCAAAAAATGTTCAATCAAATCATTAATTGTTAGTAAGTATCTTTGAAAAAGGAAAGAAATTGATTTTGAAACATTTGATTGAAAAGATATGATTTGAAAAAGATTGATTTTGAAAAAACTTTGAAAACTTGAAAAAAATTGATTTTGAAAACAAAATCTTCCCCCTAGCACCATCCTGGCGTTAAACGCCCAGAATGGTATACATTCTGGCGTTTAACGCCCAAAATGCTACCTCTTTGGGCGTTAAACGCCCAACCAGGTGCCCTGGCTGGCGTTTAAACGCCAGTCTGCCTTCTTCACTGGGCATTTTTGAATGCTCAGCTTTTTCTGTATAATTCCTCTGCAGTATGTTCTGAATCTTCAATTCTTTGTATCATTGACTTGAAAAGACACAAATTAAAAATATTTTTGGATTTTTAATAATCACAATGCAACAAGAATCAAATAACAATGCATGCAAGACACCAAACTTAGCAGTTTGTGCACTACTGACACTATATGAGACACATAAACACTCAAGCCAAAAGAATTCAAAGATCAAAACAAAGAAATATATGCATGGATTCGAAGAATATAACAAAAACATGCATTTGACACCAAACTTAAGATGAGACTCTAGGCTCAAACAAGAAATATCAAATAATCTTTTTTGGTTTTTTTTTTATGCTTTTGCAATTTTTTTTTTGTATTTTTCGAAAATTAAGTGGGAAAAGGTATCAAAACTCTTAATGAGAATTCCAGGAATCAGTGCAATGCTAGTCTAAGACTCCGGTCCAGGAATTAGACATGGCTTCACAGCCAGCCAAGCTTTCAGGGAAAGCTTCGGTCCAAAACACTAGACATGACCAAAGGTCAGCCAAATCTTAGCAGATCACTGCTCCAAGAGCAAAATTGATGAGAATCAACAAGCTCTTGTGGTGATAAGTTGAAACCTCGGTCCAATCAGATTAGACATGGCTTCTCAGCCAGCCAGATTTCAACAAATCATCATGAAACTCTAGAATTCATCTTCAAGAATTTCGAAAAAAATAAATACCTAATCTAAGCAACAAGATGAACCGTCAGTTGTCCAAACTAGAACAATCCCAGGCATTGTTACCAAAAGCTTGCTCAAAACTTGAACAATCCCCGGCAACGGCGCCAAAAACTTGGTGCTTGTTGCCGGATCTTGGCACTGATGTTACCGGACAAAAAGCTTGCTCAAAACTTGAACAATCCCCGGCAACGGCGCCAAAAACTTCGTGCGCGAAATTGTGAACAATACTTTTTCACAACTCTCATAATCCCCGGTAATGGCTCCAAGAACTTGGTAGCTCAATACCATGGCATTACACAACTTCGCACAACTAACCAGCAAGTGCACTGGGTCGTCCAAGTAATACCTTACGTGAGTAAGGGTCGATCCCACGGATTGTTAGCATTGAAGCAAGCTATGGTCATCTTGTAAATCTTAGTCAGGCAAACTCAAATATATGATGATGAACGAAAATAACATAGAAGATAAGGATAGTGATACTTATGTATATCATTGGTGTAAGAGCTTCAGACAAGCGTATGAAGATGCCTTCCCTTCCGTCTCTCTGCTTTCCTACTGCCTTCATCCAATCCTTTCTTACTCCTTTCCATGGCAAGCTCGTGTAGGGTTTCACTGTTGTCAGAGCTACCTCCCATCCGCGCAGTGAAAGCTAATGCACGCACTCGTCACAGTACTGCCAATCACCGGTTTGGTTCCCTCCCTCTACCGGAATAGAATCACTCTTTTGCGTCTGTCACTAACGCCCAGTAGGTTACAGGTTTGAAGCACGTCACAGTCATTCAGTCATTGAATCCTACTCAGAATACCACAGACAAGGTTAGACCTTCCGGATTCTCTTGAATGCCGCCATCAGTTCTTGCCATACCACGAAGACTCTGATCTCACGGAAGGTTGGCTCGTTTGTCAGGCGAGCACTCGGTTGTCAGGCGATCAACCATGCATCGTGCAATCAGGAATCCAAGAGATATTCACTAAGCCTCAGATGCTTGTAGAACAAGAATGGTTGTCAGTCACCTTGTTCATGAGTGAGAAGGTGATGGGCGTCAATCATCACCTTATCATGTGAAGAACAAGTGATATCTTGGACAGAAAACAAGCGGAATTGAATGGAAACAATAGTAATGCATTAATACTCGAGGTACAGCAGAGCTCCACACCTTAATCTATGGTGTGTAGAAACTCCACCGTTGAAAATACATAAGAACAAGGTCTAGGCATGGCCGAATGGCCAGCCTCCCAAAGTGATCAAAAGATCTAAAGAAAATGGTTCCAAAGATCCGAAGATGCTAATACAATAGTAAAAGGTCCTACTTATAGAAACTAG